>NW_028250789.1:0-68380 GCF_964263255.1 Lissotriton vulgaris | reverse complement strand
CCCACCTTAAGCTTCAGCAGGGACAGGATGAACTGAGAAGCAGCCTTGTAAGAAGTAAGAAGTTCCAGCTTAGCTATCAATTATGGTGGGGAAACTTTGATATGTACCCACTCCACACCTGTATTCCATGACTCTACGACTCTCTCCAGTTTGGTTCTACCAGCTCCTTAATTTTCCCACAGGCCTAGCTTGAAATAGACTGGCCGCAGTAAGCTGAAGGAAGAGGCACTCTGGACTACTGCTGCTAATGGAACTAGAGCCATGAGCATTTTGGAGTCAACACTGTGGCCTTGTGATTTGCACATAATCACTTTGCAAGAGGTATAGGTATATCATCTTTATTGCTTGATTACTTAAAATCATTGCAATCACAGCATCATAATTAACCCAAAAAACACAATTACATTTTAAAATATGAGATCTTCTCTTCACATAATTCAAAAAACAATCCCATACATACAGTTTAAAACCTTGTTGATAAGCCCAAATCTAGCCACCTTACATCTTGAATTACATAATACAGGTTAAAGTGACGGTGTGCTTTACATACTTTTCCATAAATATCATAAGGAAATATTATCGACCAATAAACATTCATTTCCCATCCTTTCGAATGATCTAATGTGCAAAAAGTGCATCAGTTTGCTGCGAAGGTAACCCCGCTGATATTACATTTCAAATTTGCAAGAGGGTTAAGGCTTGGTCCCTGTGGAATGAAACCCCCAAGTGTGGTCTGCCATTTATGGCATCTAGTGTGCGGTTGTGGAGCAGAAGCTTCCAAGGTCAGGAGCACCAAGACTAGGTCGCAAGGCGGATCCAAGACACTTATGGACAAGTACTTGTTGCCATCAGGAAATTACAGTGGCACAGTGGCTGTGACGGGCTCAAGAAGACCACTGAATTGTAGACCTGAGGATCATAGTGCTCGTCCAGGCTGTGGTAACCATTCTATGAGAGGCCTAAACTGCTGTTGAAGTAAAGCACTATAAAACCAATACAAAATAGCCCAGAGTCTAAGAACTACCCCAGTTTTAAGTTATCACTTGTAAAACTTGCAATTGTGGGCATTAGATGCCATCAGAAACCTGCAAAAAGAACGGAATGCAAAACAAGGTCATACATTCACCCCAGTACAGAGATCTGGGTCTAAAGGCATCTGTACCATTCCAGTTTGAACCCAGCCATATGCAAATCAGTCTTGACCCTGTGCCCCATGGGAACAGTCCAGCCAGAACTGCCAGTCCAGGTCCACCCTGGACTGGAAACAAGCATCCAAGGACCGGTTTCGGATTTCACCCCTCATCAGCCAGGATACATTGAGTCCAGTTGCATGGAGAACCTTGCCAGCGCAGCCATGTTCAGAGAAGATTAAGCCCTTAGACAACGCAGCACTGAAAGCATCTTGACAGTGATCACAATTTCCATAGTTTCAGATGTCAGACGAGGATAGTAGCAAAACCCTACACTCCCTCGGATCAGCCCCTTCATTCTTAAAAGTCCCTAGCCCACTTCTGTCCCCCCCGGTTCTGAGCATTTGTGCAATTGCTAAGTGAGGCGATTAAAACACCCTTGCTTCCGGTCAGCAATATTTGAGATGCCGGTGGGTTAGCATGCACTGAGAGCCAGGAAGAGTACATGACATGACTTTTTTAAGTGGCTGCAGGCATAAAGGGTAGTGTTTGGTGAACCGCAGGAGAAAGGGACTGCACGGCAAGCATAAACAGCCTGATTCATCAAGCTGAATTGCGCTCGCAAAGGGCCAGATTCTGAGAATCTTGCCCTTTGCGAGTGCGATTTTTGCATTTGGGATTCATCATCCCAAATGCAAAAATCGGTAATAGCGATTTCGCTATTTTGCCAGGAATTACATTTAAGGAATCTCTATTTGAGATTCCTTAAATGCAATTCATCATCCATTTTTAAATAGCGAATTCGCAATTTCGGCCCGCTATTTACCGCGAGGTCAAACCTCGTGGTAAATAGCAAAAACTTAGAAAAATGCTTTTAAAAGCATTTTTCTAAGTTGCATGTTGCACACACTCATGTCCTTCGGACATGTGTGTGCGCAACACCTGATTAAATTTGCATTTAAGGGGTGCTACAGGGTGTCCTTTGGACTCCCCTGGCACCCTTTAAATTGCTATCTTATTTGCGATTAGCAATTTGCTAATCGCAAATAAGGAATATGTAGGAATCACATTTTTTTTTGCGATTCCTACATGAATTCCATTTTGCGAGCCTGTAATAGCGATTCCTTATGAATCGCTATTATAGACTCGCAAAACGGGTCGTTGATGAATCAGGCTGAATGTCTCATAGGCACAGTTGTGCCGTAATGTATGAGCACATTAACTCTAAAAACACCGGTGCAGCCTTATTAAAATTCAGTAAAAGAAAAAAAAAGAAAAAAACAAGCATTGTGTTTTGCTAGGTCACCTCCTACTAAAGGTTGGAAGTTCGAAGTCTTTGCGGTTTCTTTAAGGAAACATGAAGTCTGACCATAGCATTATTGCGCTGTTATAGAGAGACCTTATGTTAATGTGGAATATTTAAGCCTGGCCAAATATTTTGTTCCTCTCTCTAGTAAGAGATCGTGCGTTACACTTACATCTTAGGAACTGGTTGGAACGTTGTCCAACTGTCTGAGAAACCAGCTGTTAATGTGAACGCCAACCGGCCTTTGTTGATGCCTTTTGAATGTCTCAGTCAACGGCAGTGTGGCGTTATTTTAAATTGTGAAGAGCATAACCAAGTCTATCGGCACGTATTTTTTGTTAATGAAAGGACAACGTTAAAGGCAAAAGGCTGCTAGCAAGCAGGCTGACAGGAGATTATTGTTTCACATGAAAACTCACATTTCTGAAAAAAGATAAGATTTTTGCGGTTAGTCATTCACTTTGATATGTCTTCAGGGTATCCGATTTGTATCTCGTTAGGTCCCTGAGAAGAGGTCTGGGATTGTATTACCCACTGTTAAATTGTATATATTCGTAATTTTGTGTATGGTTTTTAGCTGTGTCTCTTGAAGTACATTTTCTTTTTAAGTAAAATCACTAGCTGAACATTGATTTATGGAATGTTGTTGGGGAGCATTGCTGAGATTTGAAATTCCAGCCCACAGAATATCCCCAAGTCATTTTTGAACTTCTGTGTCTTAATATCGAAAGTCAAGTACTAAAAGTTCTGCCTGGTCACAAGTTGGAATTTTTAATGTACATAGGTGTCAGGAATACACTAATCTGGTAATCTGAATGCAACAGGAGGGAAGCTAATATTCACACTCCTCTGAATCCATTGAAAACCATGCAAAATCCATGTATTCTGTCTAACAGTAGACCCAGGGGAATGGGACAAGAAATAGAGAAACAACTACCCTGGAAATCTTAATTATGCCTGTTCTTACTGCCGGGCTTAGCCTGTAATGTAGAAGGGTTGCATTTTACAATAAGAAATAACCCTTTTAGTATCTTGAGACTGGCATTACAATTCACTATTTCGAAAATAATACAACTTATCTTGTGACAATCTCTGTGTAACTGACTCTCTATGGCTGATGAAAACTGCCACTTCATAGAACTGAAAGATACATGAAATCTATATAGTAGATATACAAAATAGCTTGAACCATCGGTGAATTAAAATCAAGCATGTGAGCTGGATGAGTATTGATGTAACAGGCTCTAAGCTGTAACATAATTGATATTCATTTGTACTGTGCTTTCTCTCCTAGCATTATACCTTCACCTCCACATCACTGACAATATCGTAATACCATATGGGTTATAAAAGTTATGTAAACAATGGCTACATCATTCAAAGATTCCTATTGCTCCAAATTTGAACTAACAGCTGCAATATAGCTTGTAAAACCTTGGAAGGAGGACTCTAATACTAATGTGCAAATCAAAGTCTAAATCATTGATCGCTAGTGTTAGCAAGAACACTTCTCTGTATCCAGTAAATCTTTGAGAACTCCAGATAAAAGTGTGATGAGTAACAATGTCCCAACAACAAGGTTTAAGCGACAGCAACTAAGTGTCTTGATTGTTATGTTATGATATGTTACATTAGCTTATAAAGCGGACATTTACCCGGGGGTGTCTTAGTGCTAGCTGGAGAAAGCAAACCTCATCTAAGCTCAATGGATCTAATGAACATAGCTAAAGATAATAAGAACCAAGCAGCATTAAATACCCAAGTTTTTAAGGCTTTCCTAAAAGCAACGAGATAATTCATGTGTTTTAGATGAAGTGGTTGAGAATTCCAGGAACGTGATGCGATATTCGCAAAACCAAGATAGGAGTTTGAATTTGGGAACAGTTACATTGTTTTCTGTTGATGATCTCAAAGTTCTGGTTGGCCTATACCAGGTAACTTTTTTATTGAAGTAATCTGGTCCGGTGCATTGCAGGGCTTTAAAAGAAATCCAGACGGTCTGGAAAAGTGTTCTCTGTTTTATAGGCAGCCAATGTAACACCTTTAGTCCCCTGGTCACCGATTTACATTTGGTAATTCCTAGAAGGAGGCGTGCAGCTGCATTCGCAGAATTTGTAATTGACTAAACTGTTGTTTTTGTAGGCTGAAATACAGGTTGTTACTATGGCCTTCAAAACTGTTTTTTTGCAGCGAGGATGGAAGGAAAAGGAGGTACTTTTTTAGCATTTTGATGGTAAAGAAAACAGATGAGGAGACCGAGTTTACATAATCACTGTAAGTTAGTTCCTCGTCCATGATCACTCCAAGATTGTGTGCCTTCTTGACAGGATTTGGAAGAGTTCCTAGCTCAGGTGGCCACCACGATTGGGACCAAAGAGAAGATGAATTTCAGAAAAAAATGACCTAATTTTTCCTGAGTTTATTTTTAGGCAATTATATACTAGCATACAGTCCATAAGCCTAGAGTCAGTGACAAAGTCTATCTTTGACAAGGAAACAACTATTTGACCTTCATCGGCATAGGATATGAGCGAGAATCTGTGAAGTGTCTGATCAGATCGGCCAGGTTAGACACATAAACATTAAATATCACTGGGCTCAGTGACGAACCTTGCGGCACCCCTCAAGGCAATGAAAAGAGAACTGAGTTGAGTTTGTTTAATGACCCAAAATGTTTGCGTCTGATCAGGAAGGATTTTAGCAGGGCCAATGCTTCACCTCTAATTCCGATATCAACTAATCGACCTACCAGCAGCTCATGATTCACAATATCAAAGGCTGCTGACAGGTCGAGTAGAATGAGGGCTGCTTTACCTCCCTGGTACATCAACTCTCTGATCTCTTCTGTCACCTTGATTAAGGCTGCCTCCATGCTGTGCCCATTTCTCATTCCAAATTAAGTGAGGTCCAAACAGTTATGATCTTTTCTAAATGTGGGAAGTTGGGAGTTCATTATTTTTTCTACAATTTTAGCAGGTAGAGGTAGTCTTGAGATAGGTCGGTAGTTATTGCTATCTATGGGACTAAGCAAAAGTTTCTTTAGAAGGGGCAATATCAAAGGCGCTCTCCATTGGGAAGGATAAACACAGCTGACAAACATGTGTTGAAAGATAGTTGTGAGGGATGAATCAATTATTTCTGGTGCCAGCTTGGCTATCGAAGGGGAGCAGGGATCTATGGGGGATCCGGTTTCAGTGGACTTTACAAGAGAGGTAACCTGCCCTGACATTAGGATCCATAAATTTGAAAAAGAAAATGGAGTCCTCCACCTTAATGGGAACTGGTTAAACCAACTGGGCAAACACTGTGGTAGAGGCAAACCTATCGTAAACTTCTTTAACTTTATTTTGAAAGAAGTCTGCTAAATCATTACAGAAATATTGATTATAAACATTGGGTGTCTCTGCTTCTATAGTTGTAAGTTTTTTTACCATAAGAAAAGGTTCTAGCAAGGAACACTCTGATTTATGAAGAGTGTATGCTCTATGAATCATAGGCACCTGCCACCATTGTAAGTCTCATGAAAGTCCTGTGTTGCCAGTGGTATAGCTAGCGCTTTTGCCACCAGGGGCGAGCCCAGAGTTAACAGCCCAGGGATGGTCAGTGGAGGTAAGAGTGGGGGTGGTGACAGACAACAACAAGCAGGGAGAGGCGACAGACAACGTGAGAGAAAGCTTACCTTGCGCTCACCGTCACCCCCAAATAAGTGCAGTCCGAGGTGGACCTGCCCCCTCCCTAGCTGCGCCATTGTGTGGTGCTCTGAGACCTGAAGTTCATCTTAACTCCACTTGCACATTTGGCAAGGATCACATGTTACTCACACTCAAAGCTTACCACTGACCTCCTCTGCAGCCAAAGACTCAAGAATTTATGAAGTTTGGGAGAGTGCATCTCAGTAGCCTCCTAGCATAAACAGATAATTTGCTCCCATTGATGCTTTGGGGCCCAGAAACTTCTGATTTTCCTAACATTCACTGACATACCTTTTATATACCTTCCCACTGCCTAGATGAGGTGTGAATCTATTTCAGATCTGAGGCTTTATGAGATCTGAAACACTTCCTAGCATCCAGCTCCCTTTCTGTTTGACAGCCTCTATCAAACACAGATAGTCACAGATCAAAGCTCTACTCTGACATAGACATGTACCTTTATCATCAACCCCCTATCATGGAAGTTTGACATTTATTTAATAGTAAAGAGACATCCTGCCTGTAGTATTAGCAACTAATAATCAAAGGGGAACGATCACACCCCATAGGATACCACTGACTTTTCTATTTCACCATCTTTTCCTTCTCCTCTTTCAGCAACAAAGGTCTGAGACAGCCATACAATGCCCATGCCTTAGCCAAGAGTTGAAAACTCCCGAGAATGACAAGTCTCAAACCTTTAGACACACATGAACCATGGGAAACAAAAGTCCCCCTTCAAATGAGATAAGTATATTGTATATGCAGTCTAAATGTGATAGCTTTCGAATAGTCAAGAATGAACAGGTTAAATGGGTCATCTGCAAAATGTATTTGTGATTATAATACCACTGAGTCTGTTTGGAATGTGGTTCATTAATAGGTGTAGGTAGATATCTACCACTAGTAATAAGGCCACAATCACAATATAAGGTCCAGTCAAGGTCTCAAATAAATTGCTCAACCCTTGGTAGCTGGCTACGAGCAAGCAGGCTTAACATAGGAGACAGGTGTGTAAAGCATTTAAAAACATTTATACCTTAATAAAGGAAGACACAACACACAATAAAAGTCCAAAGCCAATTACTATAAATAGGAAATATTTTTATGATTAACATGACCGTAAAATGACAACAATCCAATATAGGGACATGGATTTTTAAAGAATAAACACTTTCTAGTGCCTAAAATCCCAAAACGCCACTTTGGAACATCTGGTCACGCTTGACTGGGACCAAGTCAAAGTCTAAGGCCGACCGAGCTCCATCGGATACAGTTAGCTGTAGGATGCAGTCAAGTTTTTACCTTCTGACTTGTTCACTTTGTTGGAGCTTTTTCTCTCGACATCCAGCGAGGCTTCTTGGGTAATTCATCATTATTAGGCGAGATTTCAACTGAGTTTTTAATAAACAACATCGACGATTTTATGCTTGTTTCAAACTTCATGAATTACACAATTATTTAGGAGAATGAATAAGTAGAACAACTGGAAGTTGAATAAATAAGTTTTTTTTATAAAATTGCCATAAACTACCATGACCAAAATGCCTAGCAGCAGATTACAGGATATGATGTCACCAAAGTTTGTTTGTAAATAAGTTGGCCGCTATTGGCGTTTTGTTTGTTTCCCCGTGAGCAAGAGGCAAGCTGCCTCGAAACGCATAGGGGTGCTGGTTTTGCTGTTTGAATTGCCAGAATAAACCATTGAGTTGAAAAGCAATCTGAATTAAGAGCGTGATTAATGCTGCGTGTGCGAGGAGTTTCTTTTCTTTGGAAAAAGAAGGGTGTTTTAGAAAATATTTCGGCGTGGCTCTGCCGATCTGACTGCACCACCGCAAGAGCGCCCAATGACCATAACAATGTGGACAACTGTGGATATCATTATTTTTGGTTGGGTGAATGCCAACTAAATCAAAGGTGAAGCGTGATAGCATTGGGAATTCGCGGAGCATCGAAAAGCGGTGGGACGCGGAGGAGACGACCGGAGGGCTGTCAGCTCCATCTGAAAACCGCTGATTAGGTGAGTGAATCCAAAAACTATGATTGCGTCTTATGAATTTGAACCATTCTAAAAGTTGGCTGGTGTCAATTCCAAAGACTTCTTACTGTTGGGAAAATTAATTCGGGCTACTGCATTACCCGGGGAACTTTTTCCTTTAAAATTGAAAACCCAAAAGTTGGAGAGTTAAATTGAGGCAGCATACGCTAAATCTACAAACTGGCTGAATCTTAGCAAAAATATATAACCTGCAGGATGGAGAAAAGGAAAGCTAAAAGGACTGAGCTAATGAATATATTCTTTGAACAAGAAAGCGACAATGGTAAAGATAAAAGAAGTGACACTGGGTTGTTTCGAAAAAACATGGATATAAAAACGAAATTAAGCAATTGGGAGAAACTTTCAAAGAAATAAATAAATAAGTGGTGGGAGATTACTTCACTTAAGAAATATCTAGATGTCAAGAGAGTGCCTAGGGGTTTGCAGATCAATATAATGCCAAACCATCAAGAGACAAGCAGCGCATTATTACCAGAGTGGGGCGAATACATGCTCATCTTTAGGTCTAATGGAAATTCTTGTAAAACATCTGGATATAGCCCTAGAAAAAAAAACAACTAAAGGATATGGAACAAGAGTTGGCAACAATTCAATTGAACAGTGAGCAAGTGAAATTCAAGGAAGAGCTGGAAGGATACATTGAGAGACATGAAGATACGGTTTGTGCAAGGAAATTAAATAAGTTTCAGCGTGACAAAGAGGATTACGCGGAAGACCGCATATTTACTTATGCTCGAAAATTGGACAGGTTAAAACAACAGGACAAACTGGATAAAGCGGTATATATGGCAGACAGTTTATCATGATTAACATCCACTGATGTCAGCGATGGAGTACAAGAAATTACTGAAAAACGCACTAGGTGTCATTTTTTAGAGGAAATGAGGTTGGCCTGTGGTTCTGTGGTTCGAGGGTCTGTGGTTAGTAGATTCTGAACCCGTTCAATGAAGGTCGTCGGAAATAGACGAATTTGGTATCAGCGGAGCGCAAATCACGAATGTGGTGTGTACGAGTGTTTTCGTCATAATCGATCAATGAGAACACTGCGTATTCAGGTATTTCGTTTGAACCCTCGGGTTCCATTTTGTGTGCGGCAGCCATTTTGTGTGGTTGCCCTCACATAGGTCGAATACTATGGCCGAACGAGTCTTTGGGACACGTACACTTTAGCTGACTCTTGTGTGACCTGGCCAAATTGACTCCCTTGCCCGAGGCTGACCTCGCTGAGCCAGTTCCTTGTTAAGCAGCTGGTCAGATAAAGATCAAAGAGCAGGACATTGCTGAGTTTATGGTACACGCACACACCCTTCTATCTTGCTTCTCATCTGCTTCTGTTCCTTCCTTTTATGGCTTAATCACTGATTTGGGTTGAGGTCTTTATGATGGGTTTGTCCGGCCTGATCGAAAAGGACGATTGGAATTTGCTTGGTCATTTCTGTTGGGCTGGACAACGGAAAGTGGGATTATCGTCATGCGATATGTTTGAAATGTCACTGTTTCGTTGGTCAATTTGTATGTAATTGATGCTAGCCAGGAATGTGATTTTTGGCATAAAAGACGATGCTCCGCTCCTTGAATTTGTGCTGTCTCTAGCAAACCACACGTGTTGTGCTTCGTAGACCTCTGTTCCTGGTTGCAGCCAATAAATTTGGTCTTTGACGTCATCAGGAAGTGTCCCGTGTCTCTGTTTGCCGAGGCACGGGAATCCGAAGACATCGGGCGTTATCCCTGGCGATGCTGGGTTCTAAAACCCGGTTCTTCAGGCCCTGCAGCAAAAGAACTGGGAAAACAAACAGGGGATCAACCGTCAAGAAATCGGGGAAGAGGCATGGGACGTGGGCACCCACGAGGAAACAGACAAGGAGAGGCAAGCGCCTCCAGCAAATAAAATCGAATTGGCACAAGAACAAGAAGTATGAAACAGAAATGGAATTAGGCTCCTATTTAGATCCCACAAATGATGACCTGTAAATAATTAACTTATCTAAGAGAGAATTGACACCGGTGGAAAATGACTTACTAAAACGTGGGTTGGATTATTGCCCCTCAAATAATGTTCAATTGACTGAAGTGCGTGTAGATCTCTACAAATATATCTGAAAAATCAAATTGGCAAAGATATTTACGGAAAATACAAAAATGGCAAAATACAAAAAGCATGTCCCAGAGTCAGCAATGGGACTATCAGTTAAAGACTCAGATGGTTTCATAACATTGATGAAGATGGGTCAAGATCCCAGCTCCCAAGAAACGGAAATCCAAACAATGTGTTCACAGTTGGGAGCTGGCACCGGTGGTGTAAAAACCAAATCAAACCAAATCAAAATTTTACGCACAACTGCAACATGGCAACAAAATTGATTTATTTCATGAGGCAATGATCAAAGATTTGTATAAAATGAAGCACACTAAGTATAAAGACAACATGACTAAGGAAGAAAGGAAAGCATTACATTGATTAAAGGTGGATGATACTATAGAAATAAAAGCAGCTGACAAAGGTGGTAACATCATAATACAGGATAAAGACCAATATGTACAAGAGGCATACTCACAACTAAGGAATCAAACTTTTTATGAAAAGATGAAATCAAATCCAACCGAAAAATTGAAAATTGAATTAGACAAGAAAATACAAATATGGAAGAATAATAAACTTCTGGATGATGACGAAACTAAATATCTAACTACAGATCACCCGAAAATAGCTACCATATATTTTCTTCCAAAAATTCATAAGCACCCGACAAAACCGCCTGGAAGACCGATAATTTCAGCTAAAGGAGCACTATTGGAGCCCTTAGCAAATTACATTGATATCTACTTGGTGCCATATGTAAGGAAATTGACATCGTACTTACAGGATACTGGAGACCTTTTGCGCCATATACAAGAACTTCCCTGGGCGGACTCATATAAATTGATATCCATGGATGTGGTGTCACTTTATACTAATTTTAACAACGAAATCGGTCTGAAAGCTTGTGAATTTTACTTAAAGGACCGGAACATCAAATTCTTCAGTCACAATAAAATGTTATTGGAAATGATAAACATATGTACCACGGAAAATGTTTTCATGTTTGGAGATCAAGTACATAAACAAGTGAGCGGAACAGCAATGGGATTTGCCCATAGTCCCAGCTACGCATGTTTAACTATGGGGTGGTGGGAGTCCAATTAGGCTTGGAACTCAAACAATGACCAATATGTCAGCAAAATTGTCATGTGGCTTCGTTATATTGACAATTTACTAATTATCTGGGATAGAAGCAGTGAGGAATTCGCTGAGTATTTCAATGTGCTAAACAATACGTGAGGAACGAATAATTTTCCTAGATACAGAGATCTATGTACATCAAAATCAGGTTCCTTCAACTTTACACCGGAAAAGTACAGCAACTAATGCTATCCTGCATGCTAATAGTTTTCACCAGCAAAGTACAATCAGAAGTACCCCCTACGGGGAATTGCTAAGAGGACGGCACATATGTTCAGAGGAAACTGAATGGCAGAAAAACAGCAGAGCAATGTGTGCAAGATTTAAGCGACGGCAATATGACAATAAAGTGATAATCTCAAGCCACCGCAAAATTGAGAAAATGAAAAGAATGGATTTAATAGAGTCTAAGATCAAAGATATACCTGATGATAAAGAAATTCGTCTGATAACCATGTTTTCTACTGAAAATAAACAGATCAAAAAAATTCTGAATAAATATTGGAATATATTACTTTTGGATCCGACATTGGCAGAAATTGTTGGAGATGCACCTAAAATAACATATCGATGAGCAGCCAATTTAAAAGATCAATTGGTTCATAGCCATTTCACCAACACAACACCTAAAACCTGGTTGAAATCAGTGGGAATCACGAAATGTTCAAAATGCAAGGTCTGCGCGATTGCAAAAAATACTAGAGATAGAGATGGCAAATAAGAAAAAATGGAAACTTCATCAATCCATCAATTGTAAGAGTCAATTTGTCATTTATATCGTGGAATGCCCATGGTGCTGGTTTTGGAGTTTGAAATGCCAGAATAAACCATGGAGTTGAAAAGCAATCTGGATTAAGAGTGTGATTAATGCTGCGTGTGCGAGTAGTTTCTTTTCTTTGTAAAAAGAAGGGTGTTTTGGAATATATATATATATGCCAATCCAACCCGTCACCAAAGTGCTTCGTGCACTGAAGGGTACGCAGACTACAAAATCAGCACTTCAAGGCGAAATCGATGCTTCAACTGCTGGTATTTATTTTACAACATGTGGATAAAAGACTGCCATCAGACGCGTTTCGGGCACGTCCGTGCCCTTGCTCACTATATATATGTATATATGTATATATGTATATATATATATATATATATTCACTGAAAAAACCATAGGTTATAGACCATATATAGTTAGGAATTAGCATTTTCAAAACCTTAATTTACTCGCACAAAACCATAGAAATTCGCATATATAGTTAGTTGCAATAACTATATATCGCGCACCCGCAATCCACTGCTGATGATGTCACATATTACATCATTCATGACATGGTCAGTGACATCAATGATGACATCACTGATGACATCTCAAATGACATCACTGATGACATCACTGATGACATCATCCAGAGACTGTATGTTTCTGTAAAGTAAAATTATATCTTACATATTGAAGAATGAGTGGATGTATAAGTGTCTGGATGAAGGATTTAGTAGGTGCATGACTGACTGTATGAGAGAATGATTAAATGTGTCTCACTGAGTGCATGGGTTAGTGACTAAACTGTCTTAATTTGTGCATTATTATGTCTGTTGTTATGTAAACTGCTGCATGTGTTGATCAGTAGCTATATGAGTAACTATATGGGTTATTGATTGGTTGCCCAGGTATTTGTATGGGAGACTGAGTATGTGTGTGGGTGGCTGGGAGGTGTATGACTCTGTGCATAGATGTGTGAGCAGTTGATTCACTAGATGTATGGGTTCAAAAGTGCAAGTGGAAACAGCTGTATGGGCAGTTGACTGTGTGCATGAGTGTATTGGTGAATGAATGGATATCTTAGTGCTACATGTCAAAGTAAGTACATATGTAAAACACAGTACATGTGAGAGTTGACATAGGAGGAGCCAGGTCAAAAGAAAAGGAAAAAGAGAAAGAGAAAGAGAGGGACAGGGAAATGAGAAGTACAACGTTGAATCAGAGGGTAGAAAAACCAAAGAAGAAGACAACCTAGTAATCAACATATCCTCATACACTCTGTCTGATCAAGAAATCAATGTATTGCAAAAAGGCACCTCATTTATCCCTACCAGCCACACCAATGAGTTAGAGCTTGATGTCAGTCTATTTAAATGTATGCGCAATCTACATTTGAGACATTTTTTTGAAAATGTTTCACCTCCACAAAATAGAGGCCATGAAGATCAACTGAGAGGATTACGGGCCAGAAGCACATTCATGGCACCAATCAGTCATAAATCCTTCGACATCTTTGAAAGTTTGGTCAAGAATGACATCAGCGGCATCAATTACACCAGGAAGAAAAAAACATTTGAATCTAACCAAAAAGGAATACTCATTGCTTAACAACCTGGCCAACAAAGTGGATATCACATATCAAAATGCCGACAAAGGGGGTGCGTTAGTCCTCATGGACACTACATTCTATAAGGACCAAGTTCGAGAACATTTGTCAGACAGGAACACTTATGACCTCATCCACCTCAATCCTACTAGTCAGCATCGAGAAGTTTTGATGAACATTTTAACTATGGCTGAGGAAAACGGAACCATAGACTCTAAAACCAAGAGATTTCTGACTCCTATCAATCCCAGGATACCAAGCATGTACATGCTGCCGAAGGTTCATAAAATCATAACCTACCCTCCATTCAGACCCATTGTGTCTACACGTGGCAGCATTCATGAGAATACTGGTAAACTCATTGACAGGTACCTTCAACCATTAATCCAACAGTCTCGTACCTACATAAGGGATACCACACATTTTCTACAGAAAATAAATGGAATCAGATTTGATGAAGAGGAAACCGTCTGGCTATGTTCTATAGACGTGAAATCTCTATACACGAGCATCCCTCATGATCTTGGTATGGAAGCAATCGAGAATATCCTACTACACTCTGATCTCTCACATGACTTTCAGATTTTCTTAATGCAACTGATGCATTTTACTCTATATCAGAGTTATTTTTCTTGGGATGATCAATTTTACGCACAGTTGTCCGGGACTTCCATGGGCAATTGTGCTGCACCTGTCTATGCTAATGCATTTATGATATATTTTGAGGAAAATAACATCTTGAACCAGACACCTTGGACTACGCATGCCATGACATTCTTGCGATACATAGACAACATTTTTGTTTTATGGAGAGGAGACTATGACTCTCTAGACAAAGCAGTAACAGATCTCAATCACATCAATGACCGGATTCAATTTACCTCGGAAATCAACCAACAAACCATCACATTTTTAGATGTGAGTGTGACAAGGTTCCAAGATCATTTAGAGACTGATCTCTACAGGAAAACCACTGATAAAAACAATACCCTTCATTACAGTTCCTATCACCAAAAATCACTGAAAAATCACCTGCCGTTCTCACAACTTCTCCGTGTCAAACGGATTGCATCTGAAACTACCAAATATGAGGAACAAGCATCCAATATGCTGGAACGTTTTGTGAAAAGAGGATATCCTCAAACTATCTTGGCTCACGCCAAAGAACGCTGTGACAAGATCAAACGACAAGACGCATTGGTTATACAACCTAAGGACAACAAGAAAAGACCTGTGGTCGTATCCAAATACTCTGAGGCCTCAAGGGCATACAAAACTGCAATTTTGAGACACTGGCCAATCATCAGTCGAGAACAGGATTTTAATGGCATCTTTTGTGAACAACCACTGTTTGCCTACAAAAGAGGCAACAATCTCAAAGAACTTATCAAAAACCCTAAACCTACATCTACAGTTAAATATAAAGGGAATCAACCTTGCCTCAATTGCCAGAACTGTAATAACATGATCAAAGGTCCTGTGATCAAACATCCTATGAAGGGCACCGACGTCAAATTGAAACTGAACGCCACTTGTGACACTGAAAATGTCGTGTACATTATCAAATGCCCGTGTGGATTTATATACACTGGGAAAACCACACGCAAATTAAAATTGAGAATAAACGAACATAAGAGCAATATAAGAACTGTTAACATGAAATCCAACTTGGCTCTACACTTCAAAGACAGCAGACATAATATCAGTCAGCTCAGGTTCGCTGCTGTGGAAGTGGTTAATAAGCGAGACGACAGAGACAACAATAACTTTTTATTGCAGCGTGAAAATCATTGGATTAAATTTCTTCAGTCTATGAAACCATTTGGTCTTAATGATCGGATGGAATTTCAATGTTATCTGTAGAGGAGCGACTTTGATATATACTGTTTCTTTTGTTTCATTACGAATTTTGCTCTTAACTATGATGTCTTATTCCATTTAATATTTGTTTTACTTAAATTCTCTTTTTTGTGATCACTCTCTTGAGTTTTATACACGATATACTGTTCATCTATACTTGTTTCCTTTCGTTACTTCTTGTCACCATTTCAATATGGCCGCCACACCTGTAGTCCTCTTTCCATACACACTGCATCATCCAAACACACTTCCGTATACACGGAACGCTAGGTGCACACTCAATGGCGAAGGGCGCATTAGCAGGACGCGTGATCTTGCTTCATTCTCTCCGTAAGTGTTGATACACCACGCAACGCGTTTGACTCGGTTTTTAACTTGCGGTTTTGTTTATTGCATGTAACGTATTTGTTCACGGTGATTGCTTAACCATTTGGGATTTCTTCTCTCATGACACTTGGTTTATCTGGTTTTGTTTAGACATCAGCATTTACTCACAGTTTGGGTTCGTTTTGAGTTTACTACACAACCTTTGATCTTTGGGCAAGCACGTTATCGGGTGCCTTTTATTTTCACGTTATGCTCACTATCCGCTACTATTTATAAGACACATTTATGATTAAGGCAATGCATTTGTACATTTAATTTTTTACTCGGTGGATCATACTTAGATTATATCATTATTATTTTTTTAGGATTCCCCTGACGAAGGACCATGTGTTCGAAATGCATTGGGCTATGATGTCATTATGTACAAAATGAATTTGGATTTACATATGAAATGGAACTTCATGGATTTTGATGAGAGATTCATGTGAATTAAACATGAAGAATATGAATACAAAACTGGTTTAATTTATTGCGACATTTGAAGCACTTGTTAAAGAAACACGTTTGTTTCACTGAGGTTGTGCTCAGAGAGCTGGCACCTACCCTAGGTGTCACTAACCATAAGAGTTGACATATATAAATAACTGGGCATAAGAGCCAGTGAATGTGTGAGTGGCTCTATGGATCATTGTGAACTTGTATCAGTGATTGTATAAGAGAGTAAATATGTGTTAGTATATGTTTGATTAAGTAAGGTGTGTATAACTGTATAGTTGAGGAAATGGAGGTGTGATTGATTCTTTGCATGACTGACTAGGTGTGTGAGTAACTCCATGGATGAGTGACAGTCTGTGAGTGTCTGTTTACACTGATTGTATCTAAGGTTATATTAGAGTCTGAAGAGGTTCATCGTATTATCACATGAATGATATTATCAGTGATGTGATCAGTAATCTCAAATGAGATGTTATCAGTGATGTCATTTGATATGTCATCAGTGATGTCATCAGTGATGTCATTTGAGATGTCATCAGTGATGTCATCAGTGATGTCACTGACCATGTCATGAATGATGTAATATGTGACATCATCAGCAGTGGATTGCGGGTGCGCGATATATAGTTATTGCAACTAACTATATATGCGAATTTCTATGGTTTTGTGCGAGTAAATTAAGGTTTTGAAAATGCTAATTCCTAACTATATATGGTCTATAACCTATGGTTTTTTCAGTGAATTTCAATGGTTTTTTAATAGCAAATAACAAAAGCTGTCAAATGTCAAGTACGTGATAGATAAAAACATTTTCGTGTTTATGCACGCTGATGTGCTTTGAACACTGCCCCCCCTCCCCCCCACCTCTTTTCTCTTAGGAGTACTCTCTCTTTGCAGATAGTGAAGGGTAGTTAACGCAGGCCTTTGCCCCCGTTGTAATCCTTCGTGCCTGCTTCTCTCTCCATTTGATTGATTGTTATCCAAGCATTTACTGTTTTAGAATTGGTTCTCTTTGGTTCATTCTCTATTTACAAACAAGCACAGAGTCGCAATACTCTGTTTAGTCTTTGCAGATAGTGAAAAAACGTTTAAAAAAACAAAAGGAATCGAGCAAAATCAGTAGGCTACTAATGGGATCTCTTTTTGACCTCGCTAAAATAGAAACATTAAGAACAACCCCTCATGAGAAATACAAAACTAGTGAGAGGAACTGAGCTCCACACGATGATGGCTGCAAGACAGCTCGGCTCCGCCACCCACCCCACCCAAAATAACGACAAACCCTATGCAAATATTATAAATATATACAACACACCAGCAAAGTAACAGGGTAAAACATTTTATTAAATAACTATTTACATAACTATTTTATACTTTTTGTTGCCCGATCCGGCTGACTCAATCGATCGAGCATGAGACTCATGCACTCTGATCTCCTTGGCCTCAGTCAAGCATTAATAGTAAAATTTTCATACATGAGTGTACTTTTTGCCTTTTTGTGACTCTTCCATTCTGAACATTTTTCCACAATCCGTTTGACCTGAAACGATTACACAAATAAAACATTTGTGAGTTTTAAATTTCCGGAGAAGTATAATTCACCAATAGCTTTCTCTGTAGATCTTGTTCCATTATCAATCCCAGTTCCATCACCCGCCCAGGATATCACTACTGTTAGTTGTCATTGTTGCTTCTGTTTTAATAAAAAATGTTTTAAGGTGTTTACTGTTTTTGTTGCGATGTATATATTTATAAGTTATTAAAGTGTTATAATCCTACTAATTCTTTATCAATTATTGCTCTTTGAGATATTCCCTGTCTACAAACAGAGAAGAATAGGAATATTCTGTCTCCCTTTGCAGATAGTGAAGGATAGGTAATGCGGACTTTTGTCCCCCGTTGTAATCCGTCATGCCTGTTTTTCTCCCCACTGATTGATTGATTGGCTGGACATTTATTGTTCAAGGAATAGTTCTTTCGATGTATTCTCTGTTTGCAAATAACGTGGAATAGAAATATTCTGTCTAGTCTTTGCAAGTAGTGAAGGGTGGGTAATGCGGACCTTTGTCCCCCGTTGTAATCTGTCATGCCCATCTACTCCCCACTGATTGAGAAACTAGTTCCACCCAGACCATTTATTAGAGGTACATCATCTGGCTCAACCGGAGAGTACCCCTAATAAAGAAGACATATGTAAAATACGAAGTAATCACTGTATCCTGTTAAACAGAAACTTTAGCATGAAACACACTTGAAAAGGAAGGGAAAGAAATCGAACAAAATCAGTAGGCCTCTGATGAGTTTTTGACTTCGCTAGAAATAAGAAACATGGAAGTGGTGAAAGAAGCCAAGCTTGACGTTACGGCAGCCACGAGGTAGCTAGGCTCCGCCACCCCCCCACTGCTCCAAGCATGTCTGTCCCACCGCCCGCCACGCCCAATAACGGTAACATGAAATAGATACAAATCAGCAGATACCTACCCCCATTCCGGAAACTCCCGAAGTGCAACAGGTTCGCGGCTACGCCCATCCGGAAGACGAGGCCTTCGGCACGTGTAGGGCGAGTCCTGCTGGCAGCCGTCGGCCCGGGAGGTCGTCGCGTAAGGTGGGCCAGGAAAGGAGCCGAGGCCGACGAGATCCCTCTTCTTTCTTTCATAATGTCTGCGACAACGGGGGGGGATGTCTTGCACATGCCACCGACCCCCCCCCGGCCCAGGAGAGGAGCCGAGGCCAACGGGATCCCTCTTCTTTCTTCAATAATGGCTGCGACAACACTGGGGGGGATGTCTTGCACATGCCACCGACCCCCCCCCTCCCCTCGTATCTCCTGGTCTGGCCCCGGCTTGGTATGAGCTCCCCGTTCGGTCCTGAGGCGGCGCCCTGCAGGCCACAGGGGGGGATGTCTTGCCTCTGCCTCCGACCCCCCCCCCTCTTATCGCCTGGTGCGGACATCACGGATATCAACGCCAGGTGTCGGCGTGGGGTGCGCTGGGAGGGAGAGGCGGCGCGAACGAGCCTCTCCCACCCCCACAGGTGGGGGCCCCTCGGCTGCACCCCCAACGCTCCACTCACCCAACAAAAGGTCTCGTCCACTATTACGAGGCAATGATGCTCCGCTCACCCAGCGGGGGTCTCGTCCACTGTTGCGGTGCAACGGCGCTTCTGAGTACAACTAGAAAATGAGTCCTGCGTCCAGAAACGTTCTCCTCAACTTTGAAGATTCTATAAGAGCCACGGGGGCCCCCGAACCCCGCAGACACCCCCGATGGGGAGTGACTGCCATGATCACCCACGGAACGACCACGACGTAGCCGCGGGACGTCGGCGCGCTCATGCCGGCGCGGGCCTCAGTCTTGAAATGACCAAAATCCTGCAAGACTACCAACTTGATCAGTTCCGGTGGGACACCAGTATGACCCGGTAGGAGAGATTGTTGCCTCCCACCCCACTTTGACTGATGGTTCATGTCGGCAGTCCCCTCTGCTACCCTTCAACGAAAACTTTTGGACTGTCGAAAGAGGTCCCGGTCCAACCACGAGTTGGTGGAGACATTTTGACTATACTTGGACCTTCCTGACCTCACCCAAAATGGTGCCGGTACAAATGAAACTCTCAACTCCTTGTTGTGCCCCGATTGCTCAGCCTTAATATCATGAGATATGTATGCAGTTTTTAGCACATGAATTGATATGGGATAAGACTGATTATATGTTCGGACAATGAATTGATCCAGGATGGGTATTGATTATACGTTCGAACAATGAATTGACATGGGACGGGTAGTGATTACACGTTCGAACAATGAATTGATATTAAGTTCTAATGCATCATTGATTACTGTATTTATTATTGAAGGTTCGAATTGTCAACACTTTTGGTACTTGCTCACAATGAATTATCGATATGATTTTGTTGCACTTGTCGCACTTTTTACTATGAAATCAACGACCACTGACTCTGTTATGTTTTCCACAAATAAATACCCCCCCCCCCATTTACAGTTCCAGCCTGCTCCGTGGCCGGCCCACGGGGTTGTAGGCCCGTATTTGGGCACCAACATTTTTATTAAAGGTTTTTGAAAAAGCAAACGTAGTTGTAACGCGTAGATTGATAAGTTTCGAATAAATGGCCACTGTTTCCGTTTAAAAAAAAAATAAATAAATAAAAGCAGGTGAAATGGAGCAGCTCAATTAGTTAAGGGTTAAAAAGTATAGTACGCAGAAACATTGAAAATATGAATGGTCCAGGTTTGTTGTATGTGTTTTTCATTTTTATACAGCATAAAGCAATCGATAAAGATCCTGGTATTTAGCCTCTACTTTATATGCTACCTGTATCAGGGAAGTTGTTTTAAATGCCCCTAAGCCACCCCGAAGGAATGTCACCTGGCCCCCCTAGTACGAACGAAAACGACCCCGTACCACTGTAGGTTATCTCTCTTCCTCAAAAATGACAAAAATTACTTTCTAGGACGTTTTGGACATTGATGATTTTCATATGATCTATTTATTAAAGTAATACTCATCTCTCCGCATGAAATTAATTTTCCACATGCTACACAAGTCAATCTCATCTGCCCAAAGTTCTTTTGCAGATTTGGGACCGTTTCCCTTGCCTCTGACTCACTTATTGCTAAGTCATTGGTGGATGTTTTTGCCGGTCGGGGGTTATCCACTAAATCTCGAAGTTGTGCTTTAGAATAATTAAGAGGGTGCCACCTCTCCATGTGCCGATGCATGGTATGATTACCATAACTATATTTTTTTTCGGTCCCTCTCGAGAGTTTTTTTTTGCAGATGAGGCAGGTAACGAACCTGGCATTAACTTTCATTTCATGAGAAGGAAAAGAAAAAAATTGCCAGATAAAATTCACTTTCACATGGGACGTTCTTGGCATTTCTTTCAGAAACTTTTACATCACTGTGTCATTTCTTTGTCTATCCTGGTTAAAGCAATGTCATGTTTAATATAAGCACTTCCACATAGGATTGGGTGCATTGTTATAAGGCATGCTTTAAAAGTGATTTAATGAAATGAGCGACATTTCACTGAGTGAGTTCAGCAACACTGATATATGAAAACATTGGTGGTAAATGATATTAAATGTTACATGGTGTTCTTTGCAGGAGTTTAAGTCCTTTGTTGCAGTGGCAATTCTGCCTCAGGATTAGGGGGCCGTGGGGCTGAGTGGTACTTGTATGATATGTAGAGTGAAATGACAGGCTCTCCTCATGAGAAATAAAACTCTGTTCTTGTGTTCCTGCTTCCAGCGCCCGTCTCTTTATTTGGTAACCATTCAAGATGGGAACTAAGTGGCGTCTTGTGCCAGCAGCCTGGGCATCGGTTGTAATCTGGGCTGAATTTTCCTCAGCACAGGGTGTGATTCTCAGGGAAGAGCAGCGCATATGGGAGGAGGTTTATGGCCCATACATGAGAGAGAGAGCGTGGGTGTGTGATTCTCAGGGAAGAGCAGCGCATATGGGAGGAGGTTTATGGCCCATACATGAGAGAGAGAGCGTGGGTGACCAGTGCATGGGGGAGATGCTTGCGAGGGTGGGGAGCCATGCTGAGGATCGGCGGCGTGCAGAGAGTGGGTCTGGTCAAGGCATCTAAAATGGCTGCCGTGCACGACAAAAGTGTGGCATTGGAAAAAAACCAAGATGGCGCAGACAATGTTTATCAATACGGATTAATTTCTAACAATTATTTTTAACAATATATTTACTCGCAGTGTCAAAATGGCGGTCAACACTTCCTGATTTCCTTCGAATCGAACGTCAACAGACGTCACGCAGCAAAAAAAAACAAAAACGCTCACGCGCAGCCGGTGGAAGACAAGTATCAACATATATGAACCTCCTCAACCACCCTCAGAAAACATAGGGGGTAAGGATACGTCTCCCGTACCCCCTTATACCCATTTCTCACATTGTTTTTCCTCCATCTTGTAATTTAATTAAATCGAAACACAAAATGGCGAATTCCCGTTTCGCTACCAGTTTGCGACCCGGTTCGCGAACCGGGAAGCGCTTCTACCGCGAAAAATTAATTTTTTTTTATTTGCCCAACGGGACCCTTTAATAACCCCAACATCATTCCTAGGGGGTCAAGAGGGGTCTACCTTGCCCCCTTTCATTAAATCCCCCCTTCGTTTTTCTCCTCCTCTTGTCTCTCGATCCTACCGAGAGACAAGATGGCAGCCGCACCGGACTGTTTAGAATGTTGACAGACAACGGAGAGCCAATCAGCTTCGCTTCGCAAAGCTCCGTTACGCAAAAAGTACGCGATCTGGAGCGCTATCCGGGACGCTGTCACAGATATATCTGTTTTTTAAAATGTTAATTTCTCAAAATCCACTGGAGCACATATATTGAGACCCAGCAAAGGCACATCGGGCTAACAGTCCCTACAATTTTGCCAAGGTTCGTGTAAATCCATTCAGCCGTTCGAGCTAAAAGTGAGGCCAAACGCCCTATGGAAAAATTAATGGGAAAAACGCGTTTTGGGACCCCCCTTTTTTCTCGGCCCCCCCTTGACGAAAACCCCCCAAATTTTCAGGGGCTGCCCAGAAACAAAATGTGCCATTTTCCTGAAAATTTCAGCCGATTCCGTCCACAAACGCTAAAGTTATTAGACATAGAATTTTCAAAAGTTCCATAGAGAAAAAATCCTAACTATATATACCTACTGGCGACCGCCAGTAGGTAATATATATATATATATATATATATATATATATATATATATATATATATATATATATATATATATATATATATATATATATTTATATATTACCTACTGGCGGTCGCCAGTAGGTAGTTATAGTTAGGATTATTTTGGATAGGGAATTCGCAACATTCTATTGTGATTAACTTTGGCTCCGGTTGAGGAATCTGCCTGACATTTTCATCAAATTTGCCTCGCGGCGCTCCGCTCCTTCCCTGAAAGTTTTGGGGGGATTCGTCAAGTGGGGGACGAGATAAAAGGGGGGTCCCAAAACGTGTTTTCCCCATGTTCATTTCCATAGGGCGGTCAAACTCACTTTTAGCCCGAACGGCTGAATGGATTTCCACCAAACTTGGCAACATTGTAGGGACTGGTAGCCCGATGTGCCTTTGCTATGTCTCAAGATATGTGCTCCAGTGGATTTTGAGTAATTTAGGTTCAAAAAAATATATATATCTATAAGCGCGCCCCGGTACACGCACCGGGGCGCGCTCCAGCGCACTACGCGAGTTCGCGCACGGAAAGCTGATTGGCTCTCGGGTGTTGTCAACATTCCAAACAGTCTGGAGCAGCCGCAATCTTGTGTCTCGGTAGGATCGAGACACAAGAGGTGTCAAAAACAAAGGGGGAAATCACCAAAAGGGGGCAGAGTAGACCCCCCTGACCCCCTAGGTTTGATGTGGGGGCCATGGCGGGGGAAGCGCCTGGTATGCGCACCGGGGAGCGTACCGGGGAGCGTACCATAGGGAAAAAAGAATGACAGAGGTTTTAAAAAAATTTAGCTTTTTTTATAAATTGGAGGTAGTTCTAAAAACTGTTTTCTTCTTTTTGTTGTTTTATATCTTTTTATTGTTTTTTTGAACATTTTGTACTTTTTTTGGCTTTTATGAACAATTTTATATTTTTTTTGTTATTTTAATGGGGAGAAACAAAAAACAGGGAATTGTAAAAGGCTCAACTGGAGCAAAAAAATCAGGAAAAAATTAAGGTTTTTTGGGGCAATTGTGGTTGTCACCAGCACAGTTGATGAGCTTTATGCTTTGCTCACCATAGGTAATTGTTTTACCACAAAAAATGCAACTTATTTTGTATTCCCCAAACTGGGATTGTATGTTTGGGACCATCTCCCTTGTCTCTGGTCCCGATGGAGTGGGTTGCTTTCTTTTGGAGGTGCTGGGTGAAGATTGGGGAGGGTTTCTGGCCAGTTCTCGGACCTCGGCCGCAGCATAGTTGTTAGGATGCCGGCGTTGCATGTGGCAAATCATGGTGTTATTGCCAAAAGAGTATTTCTTGTTAGGGTTCCCCCTTGAAAGTTCAGTGCCACAGATTAGGCAAGTAACCCTTGGCGCATTCACTTTTTTGAGGTCCTTTGGGATGGAAAAAAACTCCCAGATAATGTGCTGCTTTGGCCTATATGGGGTATTATCTTCTGGCAGGAACATCCTCCTCCCCTCGTCCTCCTCCTCCTCCTCCTCCTCTTCTTCATCTCCACCACTGTGGTGTTGTGGTGGTCCTCTTGGTGGTGGTGGTGGTGGCTGAGATGCTCCTGCTGCTGCTGCTACTGAAGCCATTTTTCAGTACAAAAAGGTACAGAGAGGTCTATCAACAGGTCTTCTTCACTCAAAGTACAAAGTGAGAATGAGGAATAAATATGGGCGGAAAATCGGTTCCGCTCGAGGATTTTGCGGATTTTCGGTAAATTCGCAATCCGCGAACGCTCGCGAATTTACCGAAAATCCGCAAATTCGCACCCAGCGGATTTTTTTTTCTTGGTGATACAATTTTGCTTTGTGCGGCGTTCACTTACCGTCATTCAGCGTTTGCCGAGTTGTTTTTCTCAATATTTTGCGAGTGCTGCGCCATTTTGGATCTTGCTGCGGGATCCCGCGGGAGTTTGGCGACCGCGATTACGTAATCGCGGCTTGCCACCTTGCACAGCACGCATCGCGAGAGTTCGCAATTGCGAACACATAGATGCGGCGAACAGCAACAATCTCGCACGCGCAAAATTACAAAATTTGAAATTCTGCACAAGAAATCCACCAGCAAGCAGCATAAACCTTCTGAAAATTATGATTTTTATCAGAATAACTCCTCAGGTTGACATTTGCCTGCACTTTTTTTTGCAAGGAGTCCATTTTTGGGGGGGGGGGGGGGTGGGAGGAAGGAAGTGCCCCACCACAATCTCCAACTTTCTGTTCCTGTCCAGCAGGCTCCTCCCAGTGCTTTCTTCATGTGCTGGTCACTTTCATTCGGATTCTTGACCTGGAAGGATACTTTTTGTGGATGCTGCTGGATATTTGGATTTGAGGCTTTTTTGACTTTCTTTGGATCACTTTTGGATTAGAAATTTCACAAGTAAGTTTGTTTGGGGCATTACAGTTGCTGCAACTCCAATTTTGGAATTTTCCATTTTTTGGGCTGTTGTTGTGGCCTTTTGACCAGGGGTAGTGAGTGGTGCATGGGCCTAGTCTTTCTGTGGGGTGTCTTGAATTTAAACATCATGGAGAGCATGGGTGGCATGGGATTGTGCTGTTTTTTCTGTGTTTTTCGATTTTTTGGGCTGTTGTTGTGGCCTTTTGACCAGGGGTGGTGAGTGGTGCATGGGCCTAGTCTTTCTGTGGGGTGTCTTGAATTTACACATCATGGAGGGCATGGATGGCATGGGATTGTGCTGATTGTTCTGTGTTTTTCGATTTTTGGGCTGTTGTTGGGGCCTTTTGACCAGGGGTAGTGAGTGGTGCATGGGCCTAGTCTTTCTGTGGGGTGTCTTGAATTTAAACATCATGGAGGGAATGGATGGCATGGGATTGTGCTGATTTCTCTGTGTTTTTCGATTTTTTGGGGTGTTCATGGGGACAGGCCATGTGGGTGGGGGCAATTTTGAGTGCTGGTACAGGCAGGCCCTGGCCATGTGCTGGGAGGCAGGGGGCCGTTTTGAATGCAGGCAATGTTCTTAGGTCTGCAACCATTTTGTCTAGCTTTCAACCATTATGCCCAGGGGTAGTGAGTGGTGCATGGGCCTAGTCTTTCTGTGGTGTGTCTTGAATTTAAACATCATGGAGGGCATGGATGGCATGGGATTGTGCTGATTTTTCTGTGTTTTTCGTTTTTTTGGGCTGTTGTTGTGGCCTTTTGACCAGGGGTAGTGAGTGGTGCATGGGCCGAGTCTTTCTGTGGGGTGTCTTGAATTTAAACATCATGGAGGGCATGGATGGCATGGGATTGTGCTGATTTTTCTGTGTTTTTTTATTTTTTGGGGTGTTCATGGGGACAGGCCATGTGGGTGGGGGCCATTTTGAGTGCTGGTACAGGCAGGCCCTGGCCATGTGCTGGGAGGCAGGGGGCATTTTGAATGCAGGCAGTGTTCTTAGGTCTGCAACCATTTTGCCTAGGTTTCAACCATTATGCCCAGGGGTAGTGAGTGGTGCATGGGCCTAGTCTTTCTGTGGGGTGTCTTGAAGTTAAACATCATGGAGGGCATGGATGGCATGGGATTGTGCTGATTTTTCTGTGTTTTTTGTTTTTTTGAGCTGTTGTTGTGGCCTTTTGACCAGGGGTAGTGAGTGGTGCATGGCCCTAGTCTTTCTGTGGTGTGTCTTGAATTTAAACATCATGGAGGGCATGGATGGCATGGGATTGTGCTGATTGTTCTGTGTTTTTCGATTTTTTGGGGTGTTCATGGGGACAGGCCATGTGGGTGCGGGCCATTTTGAGTGCTGGTACAGGCAGGCCCTGGCCATGTGCTGGGAGGCAGGGGGCCATTTTGAATGCAGGCAGTGCTCTTAGGTCTGCAACCATTTTGCCTAGGTTTCAACCATTATGCCCAGGGGTAGTGAGTGGTGCATGGGCCTAGTCTTTCTGTGGGGTGTCTTGAATTTAAACATCATGGAGGGCATGGATGGCATGGGATTGTGCTGATTTTTCTGTGTTTTTCGATTTTTGGGGTGTTTATGGGGACAGGCCATGTGAGTGGGGGCCATTTTGAGTGCTGGTACAGGCAGGCCCTGGCCATGTGCTGGGAGGCAGGGGGCCATTTTGAATGCAGGCAATGTTCTTAGGTCTGCAACCATTTTGCCTAGGTTTCAACCATTATGCCCAGGGGTAGTGAGTGGTGCATGGGCCGAGTCTTTCTATGGGGTGTCTTGGATTTAAACATCATGGAGGGCATGGATGGCATGGGATTGTGCTTATTTTTCTGTGTTTTTCGATTTTTGGGGTGTTTATGGGGACAGGCCATGTGAGTGGGGGCCATTTTGAGTGCTGGTACAGGCAGGCCCTGGCCATGTGCTGGGAGGCAGGGGGCCATTTTGAATGCAGGCAATGTTCTTAGGTCTGCAACCATTTTGCCTAGGTTTCAACCATTATGCCCAGGGGTAGTGAGTGGTGCATGGGCCTAGTCTTTCTGTGAGGTGTCTTGAATTTAAATATCATGGAGGGCATGGATGGCATGGGATTGTACTGATTTTTCTGTGTTTTTCGTTTTTTTGGGCTGTTGTTGTGGCCTTTTGACCAGGGGTAGTGAGTGGTGCATGGGCCTAGTCTTTCTGTGGGGTGTCTTGAATTTAAACATCATGGAGGGCATGGATGGCATGGGATTGTGCTGGTTTTTCTGTGTTTTTCCGATTTTTGGGGGTGTTCATGGGGACAGGCCATGTGGGTGGGGGCCATTTTGAGTGCTTGTACAGGCAGGCCCTGGCCATGTGCTGGGAGGCAGGGGGCCATTTTGAATGCAGGCAGTCTTCTTAGGTCTGCAACCATTTTGCCTAGGTTTCAACCATTATGCCCAGGGGTAGTGAGTGGTGCATGGGCCTAGTCTTTCTGTGGGGTGTCTTGAATTTAAACATCATGGAGGGCATGGATGGCATGGGATTGTGCAGATTTTTCTGTGTTTTTCGATTTTTGGGCTGTTGTTGTGGCCTTTTGACCAGGGGTAGTGAGTGGTGCATGGGCCTAGTCTTTCTGTGGGGTGTCTTGAATTTAAACATCATGGAGGGCATGGATGGCATGGGATTGTGCTGATTTGTATGTGGTTTTTGAGTTTTTGGGGTGTATAACTGAACTGATGTTCCTCTGTCTTCCATTGCTTTTAGGTGCACAAGACTCAAGAGAACCACCAGTGCCAGGAAGAAGTCCTGCAGCGGTGTGTGTGTGCAGCATAACGTCACGCGATGTCACGTCTGGCCACAGACAAATCTGCAACTCGTGCAACTGCGGCCTGCTGTTCCGACCTCTGAAGAAGATGGCCCCAAAAAAAGTTCCCTGTAGCTCCTCTAGCAAGAAAGTTGCCAGTAAGGAGCAGAAGAAGCAAGTTACCAAGGAGACTGGTGTGCCGCCCGCCACATTTTTGGGGAGTAAAAAAAAAAGTACGCCTGCAGCAGCAGCGGGATCTGCTGGGGACCAAGCTGGGAGCAGCACCCCGGCACCATTGGGCTCAGTGCTACCACCACCACGCCAACTTAAGTCCAAGCCCTTGAGTGCTGCAGAGGCACTTAGTCTAGTTGTTCAATCACCATCGACCAGTGATGTTGGCTCATCGCAAGAAAGTAGTGGCAATGTCCCTCAATCAACACAGGTTGTTGTAACTCATCTGACGAGTGTTGAACAACCACAGCCGCAACAACAACCACATGTGCAAGTACAAGCCCAAGTACTTGTGGAAGGGGAGGCAGCGCAAGGAGATGCGCAAGCAGAGGTGCATGGAGGGTCACAAGTGCCCACAATTGTTGTTCCTCCCGAAGTAGGGGCACATCAGGAAATCGACAATCAAGCCGAGGTATCATTTGAGGAAGCCACTCCTCCTGATGATCATTCATTGTCTTCCTCATCCCTAGCAAGGAAAAGATCAAGGGAGGTGTCTACATCTTCTTCAAGCCCACCTCCTTCTGATGATATGGATCAAACTTGGGAACCACCACTGCGGTCTGAGAGTGAGGCACACCATGATCTGACAAAGGTAGTTAAGCGTAAAAGGAAGGTCGTCGAAAGTCTCATAGTTATGGAGTGTGATGAGGCTCAACAACAAGTGGCGGATACTACTGCTGATGAAGACTCTCACGAAGACAACCCAGTCATCATAAAGGTCACTGCAGCCCCAGCGGGCATGCAGCAAACAGACATTTTGGCCCTAGCCCGAGAAGCTGCTGAGCGTGATGATGTTGTCGACGAGGAGGCAATGGAAACACCACAATCATTGGAGTTAACTAGTACACCAACACGTACCGCTTCCATATTTCTTCCTCGCCAGAAGGGACCTCTATCCACCTCGACCTCAATTAGTGGTGGTGAAAGTGCACAACGTAGTAAAGTTTGGCAATCCACATCCTCCACTTCATCTGGCATTAGCAGCATGACCACCACCACCAGTATCGCCGCCTCCTCTGGCCCCCACAGACATTTCAAGTCTGCAGTTTGGGACTTCTTTAGTGTTTGCCCAAAAAAGGAAAACTTCGCCATTTGTAGCATTTGTAAGCATGCAGTTAGTCGTGGTAAGTTTTGTACAAACTATGGTACCGGAGGCCAGAGAGGTCATCTTGAGAGACAGCACACTGTTCAATGGCATGCGCACCTAAAGGAGATCAAGGAAGCCCGAATTGGAAGTCAAGAAAACGTTGATGTTTCATCTGATGATGACGAGGAGGAAGAAGTGTCAAACACTTCACTTACACCCAGTACCCCTGTCAGCAGCACACCCCCTGTGAGCCACACTAAGAGTGTGGGTGAGAGTGAGACACCAATGCGAAAAAGTTCATCAGCGAGCGTAACTGGGTCGAAGAAGTCATCATCATCATCATCCCGTAAAAGCATGGTCCAGGGCATCATTAGAACCATGTTGTTTTCAGCAGTGCCATATGATCGCAACCACCCACTGACGCGTCTGTATAACACTAAGCTGGCTAAAATGCTAGCTCTGGACCTTCTCCCTTTTTCTTTTGTAGAAGGGGTTGGTTTTCTAGAATTAGTGGCAGCGCTCAGCCCTAAATGGAAGGTTCCTAGCCGGTTCTATTTTGCCAGAGTTCCAGTTCCAGCACTACATGAAGATGTGCTGGAGGTGATTTGGGCAGCTTTGCAGAAGAGTGCTGTTCACACTATACATCTGACAACAGACATGTGGACCAATGGCGCAGGCGCTGATTACATGTGCATCACTGCACACTGGGTCTCTTTTTCAGGGTTTAAAGCATAGCTAAACACAGGTGTTGACCCGGACCAAGTTTTTAAAGCTGCTCGGAAACATGCAACACTAGCCATGTTTGGCTTGGAGAAACGTAATACAGCAGAAAACATTTTGAATGAGTTTAACACAAAGGTCTTTCACTGGCTGTCCCCAAAAAAACGCCAGATTGGTTATGTTTCCACGGATAATGGCGCCAATGTAGTTAGGGCCATGGATCTGGGTCACTATTTCAGAGTGCCTTGTTTGGCGCACTGTATAAACCTGGTTGTTAAAAAAATCTTGAGTGATGAAGACAGTCCAGCGTGCGAGTTAGTGGCCACCTGCCAAAGAATGTGCAACCATTTCAGCCATTCTTTTAAGGCCCGGAAGCATCTGAGGAGCCTGCTACAGGAACGTCGAATGCCCGTGAAAGCACTCATCCAGGAGGTGCCAACACGTTGGAACTCAACCTTCTACATGCTTGAGCGTCTGTATGAGCAGTATACGGTACTCGATCACTATTTCTTAACACTGGGTACAGCTCAGAAGGACCTGAGGCTAGATGCGGCGCAATGGAACTAGTTAAAAGCCTGACAGACATGCTTCGTCCTTTTGAGGTCTTCACGCGTGTAGTCAGAAAGGAGGACTGTAACTTGGGAAAAGCGATCCCATTGTTGCGCATGTTGGAGCACCAACTGAAGGCGGTGTCTTCTATGTTTCAAAAAGATGAAAAAAAGCAAGACGCTTTTGTTTTGGCGGAGAAATTATTAGAGCGCCTACTTGGTGATGAACGTCTTAAAATGATCCACTCAGAACAGCATTACATTTGTGCTACTATTCTGGATCCACGCTACAAAAAGGCGCTGGCAGGCCGAGCATTCTTTCCTTTTGATGATGAAGATGTTACAAAGTACAAACGTTGGCTAGCCTTGTCAGCCATGAGGTTTGAAAGAGAACGGGAGCAATTTGAAGGAAAAGGCAGTACATCAGCATCAGTAGGCCATCCCCAGTCAAAAGAATCCACTTCTGCACCTGTGGCTGTGGCACAAGTGACCTCTCAGCCGTTAAAGACACCGGCAACCGGATCATCTGCACCAGACACAACAGTAACATTGGATGCAGAAGAGGATTGGCTAACTTGGCTTGGGTTTGGTTCTCAAAAGGTCACAGCAAAAAGTAAGCAAAGTGGAGGAACCTTGGAGGACCTTGAGTGGATGGTGCAGGACTATCTGAATGACTCAACAGAGGTCTATGTTAATGCTGACCCATTGGCGTATTGGCATGGGAAAAAAGAATTGTGGGCACAGATCTCCAACCTGGCTATAAACTACTTGTCTTGCCCACTCGCAAGCGTGTCTTCTGAACGTGTTTTCAGTGCTGCTGATGGCATTGTAACTTCCAAACAGACCCGCCTCTCGCCCAAAAATGTGGAGAGGTTAACAATGATCAAGATGATTCAGCACCTCATACCACCAGATTACAACGTACGAGAACAAACGCCGGATGAAGACGAGGAGGACAGCAACTTAGATGAGGGAATTTGTTCTCTGTTAGGTGACACTGACCTACTCCTGCCTGAATTCGCAGAGTATGAGAACAAACTCTTATTCTTATTCCCTGACACCGAGCCCTGAAAATGAGCCAATGAATCAATAACTTTCTTTTTTGTCCTTTTTCACTTTTATTCCTGTGTGTCTGTCTTTCTTTGTTTTGCACAGTTAATATAATTAAAACTTTAATCACCTAATCACAAAAACAAGCCCATCAGCAGAACTGTCTTCACTTGTTTGCTTATTGATTTGAAGGTGCCGCAGTCTGCATTCCTCAGGTTCACAAGTTCACAAGAACATGCTCCTCTATCCTCCTCCTCCAGACTCCTATTTCCCTCACAGCAGAGGGCTGGATTACACCCAATGAAGAAAGACTCTGCACTTGTGGGGGTGTTCTACTTCTTTGCGGGTGAGTTGGCGGGTCTTGGGGCCATTGCTGGGAAGCTCTAATACCGGATAAAAGTGGTTTGGAGGCAAATTTTTTTTTGCATTTTTGCTGACTTGCTTGCCTTTGAGGTGCTCTTTGGGGGTGTTCCGGGTGTTTGTGGGTGAGTTTTGGGGTCTGGGAGCACTGCTGGGACAGTCTAATTTTGATTGCATTTGCTTTTCAGGAAATCCGTGGTGGAAAACGGGAGTTATGGCCTAGCTGCACAGCGCGTTTGGACCGAAGGCCGATAAATATTATAAGTATGATATTTTCCTTTTTGGCTGTTTGGGGGTGTTGTGCTTTTTTGCGGGTGGGTTGGCGGGTCTTGGGGCATTGCTGGGAAGGTCTAATACCGGATAGAAGTGGTTTGGACAAAATCCATGCTGAATAATTTTTTGCTATTTCTGACATTTTGCTCAATGTAGCGTTTTCGGGGGCCTGTTTGGGGGCTTCCTGGTGTTTGTGGGTGGGTTTCGGGGTCTGGGAGCACTGCTGGGTATGGATACTTTTGATTGCAAGAGGTTTGAATCAAATCCATGGTAGCAGAGGGGAGTTAGGGCCTAGCTGCAGAGCGCGCGCGGAGTGATTTTGGAAATTGCCATGAAAATGACTAAGTCCCCATTTTTGTACTTTTGCTTTTTGGATGTTGGGGGGCTTCTACTAGTTTTTGCCTGGGTTGACGGCTCTGGGGCCATTGCTGGGAAGCTCTAATACCGGATAAAAGTGGTTTGGACCAAATCGGAGGCGAAATTTGTTTAGCGTTTTTGCTGACTTGCTTGCCTTTGAGGTGCTCTTTGGGGGTGTTCCGGGTGTTTGTGGGTGAGTTTTGGGGTCTGGGAGCACTGCTGGGACAGTCTAATTTTGATTGCATTTGCTTTTCAGGAAATCCGTGGTGGAAAACGGGAGTTATGGCCTAGCTGCACAGCGCGTTTGGACCGAAGGCCGATAAATATTATAAGTATGATATTTTCCTTTTTGGCTGTTTGGGGGTGTTGTGCTTTTTTGCGGGTGGGTTGGCGGGTCTTGGGGCATTGCTGGGAAGGTCTAATACCGGATAGAAGTGGTTTGGACAAAATCCATGCTGAATAATTTTTTGCTATTTCTGACATTTTGCTCAATGTAGCATTTTCGGGGGCCTGTTTGGGGGCTTCCTGGTGTTTGTGGGTGGGTTTCGGGGTCTGAAAGCACTGCTGGGTATGGATACTTTTGATTGCAAGAGGTTTGAAGCAAATCCATGGTAGCAGAGGGGAGTTAGGGCCTAGCTGCAGAGCGCGCGCGGAGTGATTTTGGAAATTGCCATGAAAATGACTAAGTCCCCATTTTTGTACTTTTGCTTTTTGGCTGTTGGGGGGCTTCTACTAGTTTTTGCCTGGGTTGACGGCTCTGGGGCCATTGCTGGGAAGCTCTAATACCGGATAAAAGTGGTTTGGACCAAATCGGAGGCGAAATTTGTTTAGCGTTTTTGCTGACTTGCTTGCCTTTGAGGTGCTCTTTGGGGGGATTCCGGGTGTTTGTGGGTGAGTTTTGGGGTCTGGGAGCACTGCTGGGACACTCTAATTTTGATTGCATTTGCTTTTCAGGAAATCCGTGGTGGAAAACGGGAGTTATGACCTAGCTGCACAGCGCGTTTGGATCGAAGACCGATAAACATTGTAAGTATGAGATTTTCCTTTTTGGCTTTTTGGGGGTGTTGTGCTTTTTTGCGGGTGGGTTGGCGGGTCTTGGGGCATTGCTGGGAAGGTCTAATACCGGATAGAAGTGGTTTGGACAAAATCCATGCTGAATTTTCTTATGCTATTTCTGACATTTTGCTCAATGTAGCGTTTTCGGGGGCCTGTTTGGGGGGCTTCCTGGTGTTTGTGGGTGGGTTTCGGGGTCTGGGAGCACTGCTGGGTATGATTTGGACAAAATCCATAAGGAAAAGCCTTTTGGCACTTTTTGTAACTTAGGGTTCGTTAGGGTTAGCCCTAGCAGCAGGATTGCATGTGTTTCGGGGTGTTCTAGATTTTTGCAACTGAGTTCTGGGGTCTTAGAGCACTCGTGGGAATGTGTACTTTTGGTTGCAAGTGATTTGAAGAAAATCCATGGTGGGAAAGGGGTATTTGGCATAGTTAAAGAAAGCGTATGCCACTATTCTTAACTTAGGGCTCGTTAGGGTTAGCAGTATTTGTATTGCATGTGTTTGGGTGGGGGGCTGTTTGTGGGGGGGTTTGCGAGTCTTGGAGCGATGCTGGGTATGGATACTTTTGCTTGCTTGCAAGTGGTTTGAATACAATCCACGGTGGGTAAGGGGGTATTTGGGCCTACTTTTACTTTCAAAGTACGTTTTGTCACCAGTTTTCTACTAGGCCTCGTTTTTTGAGATCTGATTGGGGGTCTTCCACATTTTTGAGACTGGCTTTAGTAAGGGTCTGGGTGGGAGCACTGCTGGGAAGGTCTAATTTTGTTCTAAAACACAGTTTACAGTACACCTAGCTTGAGGGCAAAGATCCGCTAAATTAATTTGCCCATACTTATTTATCCTTCGAAAGGAGACTCAGACAGAGTACACACTTTCAAAAATATTGTACTGTCTATTAGGAAACTCAAAGTGTAACTTTTTGCACTACACAGCGTACATACCTTATATTTATTTATCAGTGGTGTTCTAATATCACTTCTTTTTTTCCATCAATAATTACAGGCCGGGTTTCAGTCTGTGCAATGGGAAAAAAAGGATGAAGTAAGGCTTCACATTAGCGAGCCGCAATTCAGCATCCGCCAGGCAGGCAGTGTACAGGGTGTCTTCTGGTCACCAACATTGATGGACGAAGCGTCAGCTGGAATGGAGGAGTGCCGCTAATAAGAGAATTGGTTTGATGCGTGCAACTTACTTACCAAATTCAACAGGACAACTACAACAACATACAGATACAGTATCCATTGTTTTCTTCTATGAGTGTGACTGCATTTCTTGGATCTCTCTCTGCTTCTAAATTGATCCCTACAGCCATTCTATAGGTTTTACTTCGGCTATTTTTTAAACCTAATTTAATGTAAGAAGTGTTTCTCTGAGTGCAGAGATAGGCAAGTGAAAACGCTGCAGCCCTGTACTGTCGCATTCAGTCATTCACGGTTGTCGAAAGTACTACTTACTTTTCAGTAACAATCATGCAGTAGTGCATGTACTTCCTTTATGTCACTTAAAAGATTTATGGTTAGCTTTGTACCCAAAGATTTCTTTATCTTCAATTATTGTTTGTCCATGCTGTGCTTTTTTTTTCTTCTCTCAACAAAACCTACCCAAAAAGAAACCCCCATTCCCATCCATTTTCCAAACCCTAACCCTCTTCCCCCGGGCTGTGTGGTTTTGATTGATCTGTGACTAAATGACATCAATAATTCCACACACTTGCTGGGGAGGATAAGGTCATAGCAACAGGCTGGTGAAGGAATCCGAGGATATATTCTAGACTTACTCAGCTTCAGTACTATTTCTTGTAGTAGTAGCCAGTGTCAAAGAAATTCAACGCAGGTACTAGTTATACTTTCAATACTTTACCATTTGTTAGGCTACATTGTGGCACTGTTCTAGTGTACTGTCACCTGCTATATTCTCTATTGTACCGTTATAATGCTCCAGTAAGGACAAACCAGGTTTCATTTTCTTTTTTTCCATAGGCATGCAACTGCCACTGTGTCACACCACTAGTACCACCGCAATGAGGACATTTCATCTGCCCAGGATTGCCAACCTTAATCGCCATTTCCCGTGGAGCCAGCCCTGGGCCTAGCCCTACTTTCCAACACAAATTACAGGTAAGATAAGCGTTTGGTAGGAGGTAGTATAATGGAGTATTAGGAGAGACGAGAGATTGACGGTAGTACTTCTAAAGTCCTAGGACTCTTGAATTCACTTACTCTGTGAGAGGCACTTAGTGTTGAAAACATTTAGCCATTTACACTTAAAGGAAGAAAATGACACAGACTTAAGTTTCAGGAAAACAAACTTACTGTTAAACCCCCACCCACCAGACTCAAAAGCAGTAAAAAACAGGTATGCTCAGATAAAGTTTCAAAAAGTATATTTGTGTAGCCCTAACAAAATAATCTCCCGCAAGACCCTCCCTAACCCCAACGATTGTCCTTCAAAAGTCCCAAAAACAACCCAACTCCCAATTCCCACCCCCCAAAAGTCTCCAAAAAAAGGGGCAAGGGACACTACGGCAGGATGCTGCTCACTTTAGCGGCCAGGGCATCATACTCCTTGCGGAGGGTGGCATGGTCGGAGCGGAGGCCTTCCACCAAGGTCTTATATGTTAGGACCTCCTGCTCCAGGTAGGACACTCTGAGGCATAAACGGTTCTGGCGTGCCTTGCAACTCCTGTGGGGGGCAGCTGCTGTCTTTGCTGCTCGGTGGTGGCGGTTGGCTTTGGTAACCCAGCTCCGTACCGCTGGAGCACTGCGCTGGCTGGCAGCCCGTGGGGGCACGGAGGAGGATGCAGCTGTCCCAGTGGATGTTGTACCAGTAGACTGCGTGTCCTCCTCCTCCAGGGCCACCAGCCGCCGATATTTGGCGACAGTGGCATCCAGCCTCCGTTGCCGGGCCATTCGAGCCCGCTCCTTCCTTGTTGGTTTTGTTGATTTGGAAGGAGCAACTATATGAAGAAAGAAAGACATAGTCTGTAACCAATGCTCCTTAAGATTAACACAAAATGATTGAGCAGAAAGTTGTGTCACAGTACAACTAGCAACTTGAAAGCACAGTACATAACTATTGAGGCCAGTATCTATCTAACCTCCCACTTCTTCATCCTTGCTCTAACATTAGTGGGAGTTTAAGGAACAAATTCTACGAGCACTATGGACTTCCATTACAGTCGACTATGACAGTACACCAGTCTTATTCTTCTTCTTCTCTCTTGTTTAGGAAAATTGGTACGTTATCTTATGCAAGCCGGCATAATGCCAGCGCAGTGAACTTGCACCCGAGAAAAACAGATGCACACCATGATGAGTGAGACAGACTTGCGTTACTGTACCGGTCCAGTACATGCAGGTGGTGAAGCTCTTACTTTTCTATTTAGGGTGGCACTGAGAATACTCTGTTAAAAGTGCTACTGCTTAATTAATTTAACTTTCACCCTACAGTGCAAATCAGTACTAAAAAAGGAAAATGAAGAAGCTAAATAATCTGATTATCTATCACTTCACCTGGGATGTATTTGATTACATATGGGATGACTTTAGGTGCTTTGCTTTTTATTGAGTGAACAGTGATACACCCACACATGAATGACGTACCACTACTAAACTAAACTTATTAAGAGAGGTAGGGAGTGTCCACCATAATAACCGGATATATGCTGTGCTTTCAGTTGCAATACAAACTACTGCTACTATTCATGGTAGTATTTGGACAAAATTACAACTTCTTTTCCTTGCCTTTCCTACACTCGAACAGACGTGCGGGTGCTGTGTTACATGCTCTTCAAAGTAACACTTAGTTCATCCAGTGACCGTCTACTCTCTCTAGATACACATATGCTATCTAAGAGTCAGATAGTACCATGATCCAGGCATCCATCCATTCAAAGTATATGCACACATACAGTTACTGTTTCACCCACCCAGGCTGTTCTCCTTCCATCCATCCTTGCTTCATCATTCACCCAGCCATGCACGATACCATATTCTTTCCTTCCCAGCCACCTCGGGGACCAAGCAAACACATATCATTCTTCTTTGCCAGTCATCATTAAATTTCTCGTCCTTCCACACTTACTTACACCCTTCTTTCGCTTTTCGTTCATCCCATCCATCAAGTTCATCTCAGATCTGATTGGGATTCTTCTCGCCAAAAACCTCACAGCTAAGTCGAAGTACATTTAGAGGAGGCTACTACCTGGTTGATTTATAATACACCCGTGCAGAAAGCACACTATGCAGTCTTCAATCTCAATAAGTAAGGAATATATAGCTTACCTCTGCCCGCCACCACCGTGTGAACCCTCACAGGCACATTGGTGTCGTCCGGCACTTGCATCGCCGCCTCCTCCCCAGAAGTGTTCTCCTCATCCAGCACCACCACCTCCGCGCTGGCCCCACCACCAGATGTTCCACCTACAAAGTACATTTAAGAATGTTAGAATACACCACTCACTACTATATATTATTTGGTCTAGGAATAAAGAAATGTGAAAAAAACAGAAAACAATGTAATAATTTGTGACTGTCTACTCTAAAGTAAAAATGTCCCTTTTTCCAGGGAAGGCTGTTGTCTTGCTGCACTTTTTGGCACAACTGATGAATGCTTGCTTTTTATTTTTAGCACGCACCACTTTTTCTCCTAACAGATAGAAGCTTGACTTCTAAGAACACGAGCAAGATCAAGTTCAAACCAGGTGAGAGCTCGGCTCGACCACAAGAAATGTGTTCAATTAATCGTCAGCACTAAGCACTTTTCCATTTTCAGTTAAACGTTTAGTTTTATGACAAACTTGATTTTAATAAATGTGTTTACTTTTAATAAAGCTTTTAAACTTAAATAGACTCTGTGGTTTTTGGTCCTCCAGACTAGAGTGGCTGAGCTAAAGGTTTTGCAATTTTTGCAAGCATGAGTCCGTGCCTCTGATACTTCTTGACTCTGACTCCGTACTCTTGTCCTGCGTTGGATAATCATCATTGGGGATCAATCATCGGTGACTTTGGGAGCTAAATGACTCTGCCACACTATCTAGTCAGTAAGGAGATTGGGGGTTCAACTACAAAATCTGTTATCACTGAGGTATGTGGTAAGTCTAACAGCGCCTATTATAATTGATAAGCTAAGCAATGCATTATTTAGTGTCCATAGTTCTGTTTGTGCAGATTTGTCCCTGCAACAGTAGTAGAATGGATTGTCCTCCTATCCAAACCAAAAGTAAAGTAGTATCCTATTCTTTCTTGGTGGTCATTCACCTTTTTATTGTTGGCAATTGTCAAAGCATAAACATTTAGAAGACTTGAAAAGACATTATGGACAATCCCAGAGGACTGCACTCAGTGCATAGTGCTATTGCTGACTAGAATGGGAGTCCAATGGAATTGCCAAATGTGCAATCTTAGTTAGCTACACAGACAGACTAATAAGAATAATCTAGTAATACCACAGGGAGTCATAGTCGAGGCAGGGTAAGAATTTAGATACAGTCTACAAGAAGATCAAAGACGATTTAGAAAAAATCGAATGAGGAACGCTAGGAAAAAATAGGTACTCTATATTAAAATTAAAACTTACCGGGGCCAGCATTGGAGCCCTCGCCTGCCCGATCCTGGCCTGCATCCTGTTGAACAGCAGCCTCCTCCTCCTGTGTCCTCTTGCCCTTGGGGGGAGCTGATGTACAACATGAAAGAAAGAAAGACCAGAAAACATGGATGATATTTGTCAACCAAATCAAACATTTCAAAAGAACAATAACAAAATATTTTGGCGCAATAGCAAATAGACAACTATTCCACTGGATATATTGACCGATCTCATGTGGTCTACTACGTTATTAGTATTGCTTGATTTGCACACGAAGTGACAGACAAAGTCCATCGGGATTGCAGATCAGCGACAACACTAAAAAGTTTCCTATTACATTAACCAGTCATTAAAATACTCAAACTATCAATCCACCACCACTATTTCTTCTTATCGCCATGTGTACAAAGTAAGGACTGGACTTGAGTCTGTAGGGGCTGATTTAGAAGCCCCTTGCGGCTCTTTTGCTCCATTGTTGCGTGACTTTTGTGACGCAGCGGCAGAACAAAGGAGGCACCATGGTGCGGCGTATATTAACAACGTGACGCATATGGGAGATGCATCACGTTGTAAAGCCCTGCGCCATCAGGGGGCGTTCCGGCGCAAGGGATTGCGTTCCTGCGCAAGAACGCATCCTAAAAGTGGCTGAGGGAAATCTACAAGATTTCAATCAGTCACTTTGAGGACAATGATGCGTGACTCAAACCCTGCGCCTGCTTGAAGCAGACGTACGGCTTGACGCAGCATTGGGGAGATAGGGCACCCCAGAGCATTGCTGGAGCTGCGCCATCATTGCAACGCAACTCCAGCAATGCGCCGCCTTTACGGCACAGATGCGTAACGCTTTGGTGACGTTTTGGGCCCATGGTGCGCCACATTGTAAATACGGCGCACCATGGGTGGTGGTGGCGTGGCACACAATTACTGGCGCATCCCTGCTACTTTGCAGGGATGCGCCGGTAATTAAAAATCTGACCCTTAGTGTCTAGCATTACGCAGTTCTTTAAACTACACTCATACATAATTTCACAGGCCAATGAAATGAACACAAAATCGAAAACAAATAAGCATAGTAGCAACGCTACTGAGGAGAGCAGTGCACCTGAAATGCACAGAACATTTTGAAATATAATTTACCTACAATATAATCAGCAGCATTAATGCTCTTGGTAAAAAACAAAAATGTGCAATATAATAACACACAGAGCAGGAGAAAACAGAGTAGTAAAGAAATAGCTACTACTACTCACCAAGCCCGGGGATCTGAAGGCCGAGCAGGTCGAGCAGATCGCGTTCCCGGTCCAGGAGATCCGTCCAACGGTGGGTGGCCTGGTTGTAGGTGCGCCGGACCCGAGAGTGTTGGTACATGGCCCGGCACACCTTCTCCCACCGCTTCCGGCGCTCCTGGATCCCATACCCGCGAGCGATCTTGCCGCCTGCCATGATGGTCCTGGGGAGGCAGCGCTGAACATAAAAAATTAGTGCGGCCACCTCCTCCGGGCTGAAGATCTCCCGGGGTGCGACCTGCTCCCCCCTCAAACACCCACACGGGAGCCGGGCATGGGGTGCTGGACCCTTCCCCTTCTCTGGATTCTTCCCGGCTCCCTTTACCATGGTCTGGGAAGAAAGTAGGCTAAATAATAAAGAAAATAGAATAGGGAAGAAGAATAGAAAAGAGTTAAAAAAGTAGTTTAAAATTAACCAAAAGTAGCAGAAAACACAAAAATATAGAGCTAGAAAAATAGAGGGATAGATAATAAGTAAAATAGATCAAAAAAAACTTCAAACAAGCAAAGGATGGCAGAGATTCAGAGAGGATAGAAAAAGCATGCCCAGAACCATAGCAATGAATGAGAAACAAAATGGCCGCGCCCGTTCACGACCGCGTGGGTAAGTTTGCGCGAGATTTTCCTCGCGAACACACGCGAAATTGTACTAGCGAGCCGCACACTTTGCGAGATTACACATCGCACCCGGAAACGGAAATACGTCATGCAAACAAGATGGCCGCGCCCATGAACGACCGTCAGGGTAACTTCGCACCGTTGCGCTACAAGCGGCTCGCTAAAACGCACAAAACCTTGCGAACTAACACGCCGCAAAAAAACAAATCGCATATTCGCATGAATTCGCGGCTTCCGAATTCGATGTCGCACACGTTCGCGCCCCGCGAATCCCGCAAAATTGCAGAAAAAAGAGTTTTGCAAAACTGAAAGCACTCAGCAGGTGCAAAAGTTCAAACTCATCATTAGTAACCATTCCCTGTAGTGCTTCCTAACAGGGGCCCCTGCAGAGTTCAGTTGCTAGTTGCAACAATTGTATGACCCTACTCTGACCCTCACAGCAGGCTCATAGAATAGCTACAAGTAGGCCACAAAGGTCCTGGAAAAAAAATTGCATTGCAACAGAAAGCAAATTACAGATGAGGAAGCAGGTGCCAGACTGGAATTTTAAAACAGTGACACATTAATAAATCAATCCCAAATTAATTCATGTCATTTGAAGCAGGGCAGGTGTGCTTGCTTTTCCCCCCCATAATCTACAGTGATGATGAACCAGAGGGTGGCATTGATGTACCAGAGGATGGCATGGGTGAAACAGAGGGTGGCAGTGGTGAAACAGAGGGTGCTGGGAACCTGTGATGATGAACCAGACGTAGAAACAACATAGTCGCGACCGTTGCGAGCCGACAAGTAAGTTCGCAATTGCGAACTGGTACAAAACCCTCGCAAACTGGCAGAAACACTTGCAAACACAAAAAAAATCCGCAAATTTGCGAGAATTCGCGGATTTTGAGGATTGCGAGTTCGCAAATACGCAAATTCGCGAACGCCAGATTCGCAAAATTCGCCCATGCTTAATGAGGAAAAAAAGGTGGGGGCTTTCATCATTAGAAAAAAAAAACTGTCCTGAACCAATGAAAAGTGTTATTTTCAGGTCACATGACCAGGGCTTTCATCATTTGGAAACCAAAACTGTCCTGAACCAATAAAAAGTGTTATTTTTAGGTCACATGACCCGACACGCTTACGCTACGTGCCCCAGGGCGCGCCAGATGCTTACGTTGCGCGATCATTTGCGCTCGAGTGCTTCCGGGTGCGTTTACGCCGTGCGTATCACGCGGAAGCGGCTACGCGCCCTGGGGCGCGCCGCAAGACTGCACTTAACGGTGCGCACACCGGGACGTGCACCGGGAGCGCTCCAGGGCAAAAAAAAACAAAAAACATGAACAATATACATAAAAAAAATAGTGTTACATAAATATACAATATAGGATTCATTATAAAAAATATTACATTTCATAGCTATGGAAATTTGCTATTAAAAAACCTTTGAAATTCACTGAAAAAACCATAGGTTTCACACAAGTTATAGTTAGGAATTAGCATTTAAAAAACCTATGAAATTCACTGAAAAAACCATAGGTTTCACACCAGTTATAGTTAGGAATTAGCCTTTAAAAAACCTATTAAATTCACTGAAAAAAACATAGGTTTCACACCAGTTATAGTTAGCTGGAAATTTTACTGACATAAAACCATTGAAATTCCCACGTTATAGTTAGTTGGACTCACTATAACTTGAGCGCCTGCAATGCACTGCTGATGACGTCACATGTTACATCACTCATGACATGGTCAGTGACATCACTCATTACATCACTGATAACACCATCCTTGTGACAGACTGACAGACCTCCTTTCAGTGTAATGTAACCCTTGAAACACATAATCAAAAATAGAAACTAACATTTTCAAAAAAATGGAGATACCCATACCAGTTACAACAACCAATTCAGTAATTCCACCATCTATATACACATCCTCTCATTCAGCAACAGTTCTATATAGTCACTCATACATATACTCACTCATCATATGTAGTGATACATATATACATCCTGTTACACACCGACAGTCATCCAAAAGTTACACACACACATACTCACACATGCAAATAAACTATTGAACATCCATTTATTTGCATATACAGCTATACACACACTAGCACATTACTTCTAAGGAAACTTACACATACTTACTCTCTTAAACAATCACTTATAGAAACACATACTTATTTAAACAGGGGCTCTTTTAATCTCTCACTCTCACATATACTCACTTATATATATCAATACTCACATATACTAGATTAAAACATATGTAGTTACTCATAAAGACACTAGTGAGGCAGGCATTCACTCACTAACACACACATATACACGATCATCCACCCATACAGTCCTGCACATATGCTGTCTTCAAAACACATACAAACAGTGAGTCAGTCACCAACCCATGCAGCCACTTATACACAAAGTGAAACACTGATACATATATTTAAATATTTAAAAATTACTCGCTAATATATGTATAAACTAAGATACACTTAATAAGCCAGTTAACCAATCAATATTTTATTTAAAAAACATCCATTTACACACTTATTTAAACATGTATTCTTCCATCGACCTTTACAAATACATATATAAAACATATTTATTTTTCAGAAAGACACACATTCACTGGATGGTGTTATCAGTGATGTCATGAGTGATGTCACTGACCATGTCATGAGTGATGTAATATGTGACGTCACCAGCAGTGCATTGCAGGCGCGCAGGTTATAGTGAGTCCAACTAAGTATAACGTGGGAATTTCAATGGTTTTATGTCAGTAAAATTTCCAGCTAACTATAACTGGTGTGAAACCTATGGTTTTTTCAGTGAATATATATATATATATATATATATATATATATATATAAATATATATATATATATATATATATATATAATATATATTAATATATATAGGTATTATATATATATATTACCTACTGGCGATAGCCAGTAGGTATATATAGTTAGGATTTTTTTCCTATGGGATTTTTGAAAATTCTATGTCGAATAACTTTGGCGTTTGACGACAGAATTGGCTGAAATTTTCAGGAAAATGGAACATTTTGTTTTTGAGCAGCCCCTGAAAATTTGGGGGGGTTTCGTCAAGGGGGGGCTGAGAAAAAAGGGGGGTCCCAAAACGTGTTTTTCCCATGCAATTTTCCATAGGGCGGTTGGCCTCACTTTTAGCCTGAACGGCTGAATGGATTTACACCAAACTTGGCAAAATTGTAGGGACTGGTAGCCCGATGTGCCTTTGCTATGTCTCAAGATATAGGCTCCAGTGGTTTTTACGAAAATTTACTTTGAAAAATATATATTGGGCTACTTTGGGCTATATATATGTTGGAGCCCAAATGTAGCCCAATGTAGCCCAATGTAGCCCAATGTAGCCCAAAGATGGCCACCAGAAACAAAAAAAACAAATGTAGCCCAAATATCAGCCAGATGTAGCCCAACTATAGCCCAATGACAGAATGTCCCAGAGTGTTCTAAAGAACAACTAGAGTGCTAACAGTCCTACTTATTACAAAGGTATGGCACACCTGAAGCCATCTTGATTGGAATAAAGTGGTAACTCTTAAAACATTTAATTTAAAAAGGAACAAAATGAGGGGGTTCATTTTGCCATAGAAAGTATGATTAGCGAATATATGACGAAATCCCGCATACCATCAGTCCGCAAAAAAAATCCCGCATGTACTATTAGGCCGCAAATTAAAATAACGAAAACTTTTAGAACGAATATGCCTTTAGCATACACTAAACAACTAAACTACCCTAAACCCTAAAACACTACCCCCAGCATGACCCTACACTACACAAACAGTACAACACTACCCTAAACCCTAAAACACTACCCCCAGCATGACCCTACACTACGCAAACACTACAACACTACCCAAAACCCTAAAACACTACACCCCAGCATGACCCTACACTACGCAAACACTACAACACTACCCTAAACCCTAAAACACTACCCCCAGCATGACCCTACACTACACAAACACTACAACACAACCCTAAACCCTAAAACACTACCCCCAGCATGACCCTACACTACGCAAACACTACAACACAACCCTAAACCCTAAAACACTACCCCCAGCATGACCCTACACTACGCAAACACTACAACACTACCCTAAACCCTAAACCACTACCCCCAGCATGACCCTACACTACGCAAACACTACAACACTACCCAAAACCCTAAAACACTACACCCCAGCATGACCCTATACTACGCAAACACTACAACACTACCCTAAACCCTAGAATACTACCCCCAGCATGACCCTACACTACGCAAACACTACAACACTACCCAAAACCCTAAAACACTACACCCCAGCATGACCCTACACTACGCAAACACTGCAACACTACCCTAAACCCTAAAACACTACCCCCAGCATGACCCTACACTACGCAAACACTACAACACTACCCTAAACCCTAAAACACTACCCCCAGCATGACCCTACACTACGCAAACACTACAACACTACCCTAAACCCTAAAACACTACCCCCAGCATGACCCTACACTACGCAAACACAACAACACTACCATAAACCCTAAAACACTACCCCCAGCATGACCCTACACTACGCAAACACTACAACACTACCCTAAACCCTAAAACACTACCCCCAGCATGACCCTACACTACGCAAACACTACAACACTACCCAAAACCCTAAAACACTACCCCCCAGCATGACCCTACACTACGCAAACACTACAACACTACCCAAAACCCTAAAACACTACCCCCAGCATGGCCCTACACTACGCAAACACTACAACACTACCCAAAACCCTAAAACACTACCCCCAGCATGACCCTTCACTACGCAAACACTACAACACTACCCAGAACCCTAAAACACTACACCCCAGCATGACCCTACACTACGCAAACACTACAACACTACCCAAAACCCTAAAACACTACCCCCAGCATGACCCTACACTACACAAACACTACAACACTACCCTAAACCCTAAAATACTACACCCCAGCATGACCCTACACTACGCAAACACTACAACACTATCCTAAACCCTAAAACACTACGCCCAGCATGACCCTACACTATGCAACACTACAACACTACCCTAAACCCTAAAACACTAGCCCCAGCAAGCCCTACACTACGCAAACACTACAACACAACCCTAAACCCTAAAACACTACCCCCAGCATGACCCTACACTACGCAAACACTACAACACTACCCTAAACCCTAAAACACTACCCCCAGCATGACCCTACACTACGCAAACACTACAACACTACCCAAAACCCTAAAACACTACACCCCAGCATGACCCTACACTACGCAAACACTACAACACTACCCAAAACCCTAAAACACTACACCCCAGCATGACCCTATACTACGCAAACACTACAACACTACCCTAAACCCTAGAATACTACCCCCAGCATGACCCTACACTACGCAAACACTACAACACTACCCAAAACCCTAAAACACTACACCCCAGCATGACCCTACACTACGCAAACACTGCAACACTACCCTAAACCCTAAAACACTACCCCCAGCATGACCCTACACTATGCAAACACTACAACACTACCCTAAACCCTAAAACACTAGCCCCAGCAAGCCCTACACTACGCAAACACTACAACACAACCCTAAACCCTAAAACACTACCCCCAGCATGACCCTACACTACGCAAACACTACAACACTACCCTAAACCCTAAAAAAAACTACCCCCAGCATGACCCTACACTACGCAAACACTACAACACAACCCTAAACCCTAAAACACTACCCCCAGCATGACCCTACACTAAACAACCACCACAACTCTACACTACACTAACACAACACTACACTACACAACACTACACTACACTACACAATCACTAACCCACGAAAAAATTAACACAAACCCACTTACCTCTCTCGTCATCGTGGTTTTCACAACGCAAATGCATTTACCATACATGCCTTTAAAACGTAATTCTTTGTAAAGGCATGCGCGATAAATGCACATGCGTTTTGAAAAAATGCGGGATAATGGCATGCGAGGTCAATGACCTTGCGGGATAATGGTATGCAGACTGAAAGTCTGCGGGATAAAAAATGCGGGAAAATGGCTGCAAACCATGATTAGCAGCAGACTTCCCTGGTGAGCACTAGCTTTACTACAGTGATCTAATGAACAACTAGAGTGCTAACATTCAGAATTTATGGCAAATGTGTGAAACATCTGAATGCCTTCTTGATAGAACCAAAGTAAACAAGCATTGAAAATGCAATAGATCTCGCCCTCGTTTAAGTTAAAGCCATTCTGTTTGTAATGAGGTGGCTTTTTAGCTTTTCTTTTATTAGTGTTTTTAAAACTTTCATGTAAATAACATGCATATGTATGCATATATGTATATGTATGCATGCATTTATATTTATATAGATATGCAGATTATATATGTTTATATATGTATATTACCTACTGGCGATAGCCAGTGGGTATATATAGTTAGGATTTTTTCTCTATGGGATTTCTGAAAATTCTATGTCTAATAACTTTGGCGTTTGTGGACGGAATTGGCTGAAATGGCACATTTCGTTTCTGAGCAGCCCCTGAAAATTTGGGGGGGTTTCGTCAAGGGGGGGCCGAGAAACAAGGGGGGTCCCAAAACACGTTTTTCCCATTCATTTTTCCATAGGGCGGTTGGACTCACTTTTAGCTCGAACGGCTGAATAGATTTACATGAAACTTGGCAAAATTGTAGATATGGTTTGCCCGACGTGCCTTTGCTATGTCTCAATATATGTGCTCCAGTGGATTTTGAGAAATTAACGTTTAAAAAAAAATATATATCTGTGACAGCACTCCGGTTAGCGCCCCGGTTTGCGTACCTGACGCGTAACGGAACTTCGCGAAGCGAAGCTGATTGGCTCTCCGGTGTCTGTCAACATTCTAAACAGTCCGGAGCGGCCGCCATCTTGTCTCTCGGTACGATCGAGAGACAAGATGTGGTGAAAAACGAAGGGGGAAATGAAGGAAAGGGGGCAAGGTAGACCACTCCTGACCCCCTAGGATTGATGAGGGGGATATTAAAGTCCCCCGCGATTTTTCGCGGTAGAGGCGCTTCCCGGTACGCGAACCGGGCAGCTAACCGGCAGCGTAACGGGAGTCCGCCATCTTGTGTTTTTGGAGCGTCCGGTTCGCGTACCGGGTAGCGTCCCGGTAAGCGTAACAAGGGGAAAACCAAGAGAAACAGTAAAAAAAAAATTAAGGGAATAGATTTCCAGCAAACTTGACAAAATTGTAGGGACTGTTTGTTTGATGTGCCTTTGCAAGGCCTCAAGATATGTGCACGTGTGGATTTTGTCTAATTAAGGTTAAAAAAAATATATATATCTGTAAGCGTGCTCCGGCACGCTTACGTTACAGGTTTTGTTTGCGCTGCAGAGCCGATACGTCACGGTTATGCGACGCGTCATGAGGTGTCTCACGTGGCTACGTGATACGTCACGTAATAAAGAATATATTTTACAGCTATAGATATTAGCTTTTAAAAAACCAATGAAATTCACTGAAAAAACCATAGGTTATAGACCATATATAGTTAGGAATTTGCATTTACAAAACCTTGAAAATTCACTGAAAAAACCATAGGTTAGAGACCATATATAGTTAGCTGGACATTTTATTGACATAAAACCAATGAAATTCCATATATAGTTAGTTGCACTAACTATATATCGCGCACCCGCAATCCACTGCTGATGATGTCACATATTACATCATTCATGACATGGTCAGTGACATCACTGATGACATCTCAAATGACATCACTGATGACATCACTGATGACATCTCAAATGACATCACTGATGACATCATGACACACCAATACCAGTTACTACATACGCACTCACTGATTCCTACGTCTACACACACATTCACTCATTCACCCATACAATCACTCATACATACAGTCACTCATTATTACAACACTATCATATGCACTCATACACCTATGCAGACACTCACACACTGCCACTCATCCATGGAGTTACTCACACATCTAGTCAGTCCTGTAAAGAATCAATCACACTTCCATTTCCTCATCTATACAGTTAAACACAGAACATCATACTTCAGTGACATCACTGATGACATCACTGATGACATCTCAAATGACATCACTGATGACATCTCAAATGACATCACTGATGACTTCATGACACACCAATACCAGTTACTACATACGCACTCACTGATTCCTACGTCTACACACACATTCACTCATTCACCCATACAATCACTCATACATACAGTCACTCATTATTACAAGACTATCATATGCACTCATACACCTAGTCAGTCCTGTGAAGAATCAATCACACTTCGATTTCCTCATCTATACAGTTAAACACAGAACACCATACTTTTCACACATATACTAACACATACTTACTCTCTTATACAATCACTGATACAAGTACACATTGATATGGAAAGAGTCACACACCTCCCAGCCAGCCACACACACACTCAGTCTTCCATACATCCACTCATTCTTCAATATGTAAAACATATTTAAACTTTACAAAAACACACAGACACTAGATGATGTCATCAGTGATGTCATTTGAGATGTCATCAGTGATGTCATCAGTGATGTCATTTGAGATGTCATCAGTGATGTCATCAGTGATGTCACTGACCATGTCATGAATGATGTAATATGTGACATCATCAGCAGTGGATTGCGGGTGCGCGATATATAGTTAGTGCAACTAACTATATATGGAATTTCATTGGTTTTATGTCAATAAAATGTCCAGCTAACTATATATGGTCTCTAACCTATGGTTTTTTCAGTGAATTTTCAAGGTTTTGTAAATGCAAATTCCTAACTATATATGGTCTATAACCTATGGTTTTTTCAGTGAATATATATATATTTATATATATATATATATATATATATATATATATATATATATATATATATATATATATATATATATATATATATATATATATATATATATATATATATATATATATATCCAACAAAGTTTGTCCATGCAAATAAGCCTGCACACCAAGCAAGTGGGTTGCATTCCACAACTTTTATTTACCGATGAAAGGCGGAGTTCAGTCCATGTCACCCCTTTCGCTTTTCGCCTGACGCGTTTCGAAGATCTCTGTCTTCTTTCTCAAAGGCACTCCGAGGTTGCAAGGTCATTCCTGCCACAAGTCCGCTTCCGTTGGTTTGTGTGTTATGTTTCCTCCTGCGTGACTTTCACTTTATAGACGTTTGCTACAGGTGTGTTAAGGCAGGGTATCACGGTACTTGTAGTTCCTAGGCATTTATTTCCCTCCAGTGGGTTACTTGCAACTTCGTGATGTTTTATAAATAAATGCCTAGGAACTAAAGTGAAAGTCACGCAGGAGGAAACATAACACACAAACCAACAGAAGCGGACTTGTGGCAGGAATGACCTTGCAACCTCGGAGTGCCTTTGAGAAAGAAGACAGAGATCTTCGAAACGCGTCAGGCGAAAAGCGAAAGGGGTGACATGGACTGAACTCCGCCTTTCATCGGTAAATAAAAGTTGTGGAATGCAACCCACTTGCTTGGTGTGCAGGCTTATTTGCATGGACAAACTTTGTTGGATAATTTACACGGCCGGTCCAGCCGTGAAGCTAACGCACCGCCCTGGAAATTAAGGGACCCTAGGTTTGGAAGCATGCCAGATCGAGATGGGCAAACAGTGGATTAAAAGGCGATGAAAGGGGTTTTACATTCCTTGTTCAATGGAGAACTGCCCCTGTTTGTAAAAACATCACGAAGTTGCAAGTAACCCACTGGAGGGAAATAAATGCCTAGGAACTACAAGTACCGTGATACCCTGCCTTAACACACCTGTAGCAAACGTCTATAAAGTGAAAGTCACGCAGGAGGAAACATAACACACAAACCAACGGAAGCGGACTTGTGGCAGGAATGACCTTGCAACCTCGGAGTGCCTTTGAGAAAGAAGACAGAGATCTTCGAAACGCGTCAGGCGAAAAGCGAAAGGGGTGACATGGACTGAACTCCGCCTTTCATCGGTAAATAAAAGTTGTGGAATGCAACCCACTTGCTTGGTGTGCAGGCTTATTTGCATGGACAAACTTTGTTGGATATATATATATATATATATATATATATATATATATATATATATATATATATATATATATACTACTATTATAAAGAGAGAACACAAACCTTTGAGCCAGGTAAACTCGAAAAGTACACCACCAATCAAAACACCCAAGACATCTTTGAAAACCTCAGGGCAAGCAGAAGGACATAGGCTATTAAAAATAAAAAATATACGTTGTTTAAAAAATTTCGAATTAAAAATAAAGTAGTCCCTTGCAAGTAGCGCCGGCCGCGATGTCTGCGTGATGACATCATTTGCGTTTGGGCTCCCTGGCAACACTTCCTGAAATGGCGCAGAAGATCGCGACCTGCTGGGAGGACTGCTGCGGCCCTGCTTGCTGCTGGGCGAAGTGGCGGCCTGTGCGGGCGGGGCGCATGGAGAGTGGCGACCTGTGCGGGCGGGGCGCCTGGAGAGTGGCGGCCAGTGTGGGCGGGGCACCTCGAGAGTGGCGGCCAGTGCGGGCAGAGCGCCTGGAGAGTGGCGGCCTGTGCGGGCGGGGCACCCGGAGCGGGACCGGCGGCTGAGGTAAGGATCAGGTGGGAGGGGGGGCCAGGATGGGAGGGGGCTGGGACGGGCCAGGCCGGGGCAGGAAGGGGCCGGGGGCAGAATTGCACGCAAGCCTCAAATGCTGCCCCCAGCCCCTTTCTGCCCCAGGCAACGCTGGGGCGGGCTGCTAGTATATATATATATATATATATATATATATATATATATATATATATATATATATATATATATTTAAATATATATATATATATATCAAACTTTAAATGCATTGATAGGAACGTCATGCCAGCAATTCCTGTCAATGAAGGTGATGTCCATTGGGCCGGCTGACATCTCTAGGCAGGTTATCCCTCAAGTCGACGGACTACTTATTTGCATCACAAAGTAAATCCTGTCACCGAATTCTAAATCAGACAAGTACTGCTTCCTACATGGGTCACTTCTCATGATATGGGCTTATGACTGTTGTCCAAAGAACCATATTTATTTTGAGAAGAGGTTATTTCTTGCTAGGCCCTGTCTTCAACTATTTGCAACATATCTACTCTGCTGTTTTTACCTCCTGCATGAAACCCACACTACTCCTCCTTGCCTGTTGTCCCACTACAGCAGGAAAGAACACTGGATGGGTGTTCAGGTCTCACAGGTGAATTACTTCAGTACTATTTCATGAGAGTTAAGGGCTGTCATGTATGGGGACCACCTTAGGACATGGATGCTGCAGTGTAGAAAAATTACACATTCTCTACCAGAGCTTGCCAATTTTTTTGCCTCATATGTCCTCTTGTCTCACACCAGACAGCATCCACTCTGCATCACATTCGAAAGTGCAGTTTCCCTCCCAACAGAAAGTGCTCTGTCTACCTCACATTAGGGAGGGCAAGCTCAGCAGGCTCTGCCTCTCAATTCTAAGTACTTGTTTGACTTGCACATCAGTTTCAGTCCAGAAGCACCTCACTAGGGGTTACACAGCCTTTTATCGAATCTCTTTTGTAGTGAGACCAGTTGAGAACTCCCTGCGCTGCCGATTTCAGGGCTGCGGCGGGTCGGAGTTCTTGGCGCCAAAATCGGAGGGGGCACAAGCCACGCCCATCGACGCAGGCCACGCCCCCTCCCACACCACTAGAAAATGTGCCCTCCACAAACGCGCAGCGGACACGCGCAGCGGGCGCGACGATTGCGCGCCTAAGGCAAGCCCGTCTGTGCCCGTCCGCGCCAAGACCGGGCCCAGGGCCTTACCCCCTGGCCAAAATGACCCCGATAAAAGACTATGGAAATACTCCAGCCAGGAACTACGAGGGCTGAGACCAAACATCACATGTGCTCAGATAGAGCCACACAAAGAAGGTAAGAAATGTCTGTCATGCCCACTTACAATCGACTTTCTTCCCGTTAAAAACATGGATAAATCCGGGATACCGAAATACAGAAACTATATTTTGAAAACCGGTTTGATTAATGCCAGATCATTGGTCAAGCATAATATACAGACATCCGAACTAATAGATGAACAAAATGTTGATATCTTATTCGTTACCGAAACATGGGCAGACGAGGCATCAGATGCTGACCTGGTCTTAGCTATTCCGGAAGGATACTCTTTCTCCAGAGTTAACAGAAAAATAAAACGGGGGGGAGGTTTAGCGATCATAGCAAAAGAAGGTCTTAGAATCAAAATCTCAGATAAAGGTAACACCCCAGACTGCGAAACATTAACCTTCCAAATAAAGATTACAAACAATTACACGTTTAACGGAATACTAATATACAGACCACCTAGTGCAAAAACCCCCTTAATTGACCTGCTAAGTCCATTTCTTGAATCAAGTGTGACATGTCCAGATTATACCATCCTAGGTGATTTCAATCTGCATCTAGAGAAAAATTCAGGGCCTAAGATAGCAGCATTTATTGATGCAATGGCAAACTTCGACTTGGAACAGAAAGTACATCTAGAAACCCATAACGCCGGACATACATTAGACGGTATTTTCACATCTTGTCAGAACCTAAATAAAATTGACACTCTCCCAATCCCATGGTCAGACCACAAACTAGTAAGATTCACTCTGGAAGTTAAAGAGGACACTGGATGACCGGTGGAACTTATTAAGCAAGTAACCTATCGTGACTGGTCTAAAATTGACAACCAGGCATTTATAGAAAAACTCCAAACATCCCATCCCACATTTAACGACAATAGTAATATAGCCTGCAAACAATTCAATGATTGGATAGACAAGGCAGTCAATTCGACAGTCCCACAAAAAAAGGCTACTTTGAAAAGAAAAACCCCATCACAACCATGGTTCTCAGAAGCTCTAAAAACACAAAAACAAACGTGTAGAAGAGCAGAGAAAAAGTGGAGAACTAACTACGATACACACCTCAGACAAGAACACAAAGATACCTTAACCAGTTACAAAAAACTAATAATAGAAGAAAAAAGTAAATACTTCATTAAGAAGATTAACGAGTCAAAAAACTCCAGTAAAACCCTTTTTGACACCGTCAAAAAACTATCAAAGTTTGAAAACAATAACCCAGAAGCACTGTCATCAGACTTCTGCAATATACTAGGGGACTTCTTCGTTAATAAAGTCTCATCAGTATACGACTCCTTCAAAAATCAGAGTACTGAAACAATAGAAAAGGACACATCACACCCAATAAACCCAGTAATCCAACAAAATCAAACATCAGCTTTTAGATTTACACCCCCTACAGCTGAGCAGATTCAGAAAGAGATCCACACTACCAATTCAGGTAGCCCATTGGACCCTTGTCCACCCAGAATAATGCATGTCTGTTCCATACAACTAAGCCTAGTACTGGAAAAATTATTCTCCAAAATTATCAATGCCAATATCTTCCCAGACGACTGGAAAACGATATCTATCAGGCCGCTGCTAAAGAAACCTAGCCTAGACTGCGAAAATCCCAACAATTACAGACCCATAGCCAGGATTCCTTTTGCCGCAAAAATCTTGGAGAAACTGTTAAACAAACAGCTATCTCAACATCTGATGGACGGAGATTGGCTGGACCATTCTCAGTTCGGTTTCCGGGTAGAACATGGGACGGAGACGGCCCTGATCACAGCAGTGGAGGAACTTAGGCAAATAATGGACAACGGATCGAAGGCCGCTTTGATACTACTCGACCTATCAGCGGCCTTCGATACGGTCAGCCACAAAATCCTTATAACGCGGTTAAAAACAGCAAACATACATGACTCAGCATGCGCTCTTACAGCCTCCTACCTAGAGAACAGAACCTTCTCAGTAGAATCAGGAGAAGCGAAATCCAATCTGTTCAACTTACCATGCGGAGTCCCGCAGGGCTCATCAATGAGCCCCACTCTTTTTAATTTATATGTAGCTCCACTCGCACAGATAATAAGGAACAACGGCTTCACCCCTATATCTTACGGCGACGACACCCAAATTGTGGTGTCAGTAAGTAAGGAGGTACAGGACACAGCAGAAAAATTCCAACTCTGCATGGCAAAAATCAGTCAATGGATGAGAATGAACTGCTTAAAATTGAACGGTGACAAGAGGGAGGTCATGATACTAGGAGGAGACACAAACATATGGTCCCCCTTATGGTGGCCTAAAGATATGGGAAGATGCCCAGAGTCGTCAGAAAAGGTGAAAAACCTAGGAATCATGTTAGACACTAACCTTTCTTTCGACGCTCAAGCAAGCAAATTAGCTTCATCACTCTGGTACATTTTAAAAATGATCAAAAAGATTCTACCTTACCTACCGTATGATTCACGCAAGACAGTGATGACAGCACTGGCCTTGTCCAGACTGGACTACGGGAACGGCTTATATGCCGGAGCAAGGAAGAAAATCCTACTTAAGCTACAACGCCTGCAGAACGCAGCAGCCAGGCTGATACTAGGAATACCAAAGTTCGAAAAAGTAAGCTATAAACTAAAAAGCCTGCACTGGCTCCCAATTGTAAGTAGGATACAATTTAAATCACTATGCTTGGCATACAAAGCACTAAACGGAACTGGATCACAATTTCTAAGAACACATCTGCAACTATATGAGCCAAATAGACTTCTCAGATCCAGCCGAATGAAACTCATGAGGGTCCCTAGATTCAGGAGAACTAACTGGGGCGGAAGAAGCTTCCTGGTACACACAGCAAGAATCTGGAACCAACTACCACTAGACATAAAAACGAGTCCATCCCTGAAATCCTTCAGAAAGGAAGTTAAAACATGGCTTTTCTCTAAACAGCTCTAATCAACACCTTTAATGAGCCAGTGGTATATCTCAGCGCCAAGACGCCCTCGGGCAATCGCGCGCTATACAAATAGATAAATCAAATCAAATCAAATCAAAAATGAAAATGAGAAATAGTTATTATATGGCTCCTTTACGTCTTCTACATGTTTGTTTACAACCAAGACTTTGACTTGTACTATACCATAAGTCAAACTGCTACACTTTCACTGCTGAAAGAAATGCTGTTTATTGCATAAAAAATCTTTTAAAACAACTTTTTCACATAGCCTCCACAGAACCATGGATAACCTCTGATAGTGTTGGGAAAGTAATTGAAAAGGATCCCTGTAAGTATCTGCACTGAGGAATTAGGCCCTAATTATCATTTGGTCAGATTTATCATCCACCAATTTTACCATGGGACAAAATCACCATACTATTCCAAGTAAATGAAGTAAAACTCATGGAATAACAGTTAGACACCTTGACAAGCTAAGATGCATGTGGGAAAATAGGATCTGCTTTCATGCTTATCCCCACATTTTGCCTGCTGTCAGTGTGTTTTGACTGTAGTTTGTTTGGATCCTGCTAACCAGTATCACAGCATCTGTGCTCTCCCCCCCCAAATGGCTTTGACAAGAATGTTTGTACCTCCACAATTGGCTACTGGTGTACCCTAATAAGTCCCTAGTATATGGTACTAAGGTACTCAGGGCATAGGTACACCAGGGATTCCCAGGGGCTGCAGCATGTATTGTGCCACCCATGGAGTCCACTTCAACTCAGAATACAGGCCTGCCATTGCAGCCTGTGTGAGGTGGTGGTTTCCTTATATCAGAGGTCACTACTCTTATTTATTTATTTATTAAATTTGTAAGGCGCTACAGCTACCCAAAAAGGGTTTCCTGGCGCCGAGACACAGCATAGGGACGTCAGGAGGTTACTGGCTATTCTTGTTATTGTTCGAATAGCCAGGTCTTTACGTGCCTTCTGAACCTGACATGGTTTTCCTCCTTTCGAATGAAGGGAGGGAGTGCGTTCCAGAGGGATGGCCCAAGGTGGAAGAAAGATCTGCCTCCCATTCTTGCTAATTTAAATCTTGGTACACAGAAGTTGGCAGCTGATTGCGAGCAAAGGTTTCGCTTGGGAATATAAGGATGAGCCAAAGCTAGAAGGTATTTTGGTGCAGTACCTGCTTTGATTCTGAACATATAGTTCAGGGCTTTAAAACGGATTCTGCTTTCTACCCTGAGCCAGTGGGGTTCCCGACGGTAGCTCGAGACTCCGGAATTTTAAAGGATTCTGCACAGTAGTCGAACAGCTGCGTTCTGGACAAGTTGTAGTCGACTGACTACCGCTTTGTTGGAGCCAAGGTACAGAATGTTGCCGTAGTCAAGCCGTGATGTTATGAGGGCATTGACTACGGTCTTTTGAGTGGAGGAGGGCAGCATCCAATGGATTTTCCTCAGCCATTTGATGATGGTAAGGCATAGGCCGACAACTTTGCTGGCCTGTTGGTTCATGGAGAGGGAACTATCCATGAAGACTCCCAGAGTACGTACTTGAGTAAGTGGGGTAGGAAAATTACCCATCTGGTTTCGCCAGTGTGAAGGGTTCTAAAGATCTCGACGTTTTCCTAAAAGAAGAATCTCTGTCTTGTCTCCATTAAGCTTTAATTGGTTTCTTGTCATCCAATTTAGGATGTTTTGAAGCCCTAATTTGAGGAGAGATGGGGATGACGGACAAGATTCAGATAGGGAGAAAATAATTTGGGAATCGTCGGCGTAGGTCAACGAGGGTAAGTCCAGATCTTTCTGCTAGGTCAGCCAGGGGTCTAAGGAAAAGGTTAAAAAACAGGGGACTCAATATAGATCCATGTGGCACTGTGTGGGGGGAGTTGAAGGTGTCGGAACAGGCGAAGGAGGATGTTATTTTGAATGTCTGTTCCGCCAAGAAGGATCGAATCCATTCAAGCGCTTTTCCACGGACACCGTTTCTGTATAACGCCTTGATGAGTGATTCGTGGGATATGGTGTCAAAGGCCGCGCTCAGATCTAAAAGCACGAGCACGACCGTATGACCTTTATCGAGGAGATTCCGGATGTCTTCCGTAACTCCTAGAAGGGTGGTTTCTGTCGAGAAACCAGACCGAAAACCCGATTGCGAGGGGTGCAAAAGCGAGTTGTCTTCAGCAAAGGTGGATAAGACCGAATGTACGTGTCTTTCTAAGCATTTGGAAAAAGCAGGGAGCAGGGATATGGGTCTCTAGTTAGCTGGAATTTCTGGATTTGCTGTGGGCTTTTTTAGCAATGGCGTTATCATGGCGTGTTTCCAGAGGGCTGGAACTGTGGAAAGTTCTAACGAGGAATTAAGCGTATCTACGATGATTTCCAGGGAGTGATCGTCCAGTTGTTTAATTACTTTAATCGGAATCGGGTCCCTGGGGGAGCCGGACTTGATGGTCTTAAAAATGGTCTTCAGTATGTCTACCGAGATGGGAGGCCAGGATTCCAAGGTATTTTCGCAGGAGGGAGCATGTTCCGAGTCAGCAAAAGGGGGTGGTTCATTGTTGTTGGTATTAATGTCCCTGATGATTTTCTCGATGTTTTCAGTAAAGAAACATGCTAGGTCTTGGCATTGTTGAGTATTCAGGAGGGGAGCCGAGGCTGTGGTTTGTGCGCCTGCTAGTTCTTTGACTTTATTAAACAAAGTTTTCAGCTTATTAGTTGCTTCCATGATAGTGTTAGAGACTAAAACCTATAAGTCACCCCCATTGTAGACGCTCTAGTCCGGAGTGCAGGGTGCTTGGTTATATGTGTGAGGGTGCCCTTGCTTGAGCAAGATACCCCTACAGACTCTGGAGTGGATTCACCTGGCTTTATAAGTGTGGTCAGCCATTTTAAAACATATAGCAGACATCAGTCATTACAAGATGTTTAACTATATAATGGGTGCGCCGAACATGGTCATGTTTGGTATCAAACAGGTTGAAATCATACCCCAACACCGATTACGGTGTTCGAGTTATGATCCCATGTACTGGGGTCCCTTAGGGGAGCCAGCTGTATCCCTGGTTACAGCCTTTTAGAGTCTTCCAGTAAGCTAATGCTGCTGCCCACCACAGACATGATTCTGCCCTCCTGCTGCTGAGCTCAGCTTGAGCAGGGGAAGGTAGAACAATAGGTTTAATGTCACAGCCAGTTAGTGTATTGTGCTGGGGTGGCGGTACGTTTCCAGTGTCACCAGACTCATACTCTGGTTTGAGCCAGTTCAGGAACCCTTGGTTCCCACTCTGGTGCTAAGCTGGACAAAGGACAGGAGAATATTATCTCCTCTGTGCATCCCCACTGTAGAAAATAAGAAGTATTGATGTACATAGGCAACGTTCATTTCCCTTTTCCCACTCCCCTCCCTGCACGCACCGTGAAATAATGTAACGCATTGACTGCATCCCTCAGCCCGCAAAGGCCTGTACCCATGTGTACATGATAGCCATTTTAGGCACCTTGGCCTCTTGCCCACTCATTAGAATCACTGGCTTCCCTCCTGCGCGCATTTGAGCACACCCCCCCCCTCTCTCACTCTCACATACATAGACCATGAAACCCAGCACTCTGCGCGACCCTGCTATGAAAGGCAACTCTCCTGCTTGACCCAGGCACCACCCCCCCCCCCCATTTCCCTCTTGAAGAGGCACCCTTCGCCTCAGCTGACATAGCCCCCCCAGTTGTATCTGACTGCCCCTGTTCTCTCATATACAGGTCATAAGATCTCTCTCTCTCTCTCTCTTTCTCTCTCTCTGCGCGACTCTGGCCCTGCATGCACCCTGACCCCCCCCCTCCTTCTCCTCATATGAGCAAGTCATAAACCCTCTTCTTCCGCAAAGCCCTGTCCTTGAGAATCACGGCCGCGCCTGACCAGCACCTCCTTCCCTTCCATGAATGCCCCTCTATTGACGAGCCCTCCCTCCGCGCTCGATTGTCCACGCAGGCATGAATACCACTCCTTTGATGACCCCTTCCCCCGAGTTCGGCTGACCACACATGTCCGAGGCCATCGCCTAAGCCAGGAGATACCATTTACTGCCCTTATTGTATGCCTAGCCACCCCACCCCCTGGGCCATGATCAGGCGCACACATCCTACGACACACTCAGCTGCACGATCGCCCTTCCCTCTTATCAGCAGGTCAAGGGTCCCCATTGTGAACGTATGTGGAGTAGGATCATCACGAGGATTATAGGAATGTTTTCCTTTTGCGACACACTGACCTGATTGTATCATCAAATGTTCTGCAAATGTATAAAAGCCAGAGTCTCACGCTCACTTGTTAGAGCACCTCCCGAAAGACACTGTGTTTCGTGTCCGAAATGACTGGCTCTCCTCATGAGAAATAAACTCTGTTCTTGATTCCTGCTCCCAGCGCCCGTCTCTTTATTTTGGTAACTATTCAGAATGGGAACTAAGAGGCGGTTTGCGCCAGCAGCCTGGGCATCGATAGAATTATGGGCTCACCTTCAACAATTGGCGCCCAACGTTGGGCCCATCAGTGACATAGGGTTCGGTAAGAGAGATCCAGACGAAGAAGTGAACGTCTAAAATGATCGGAGTATACCTGCCTTGAGAGGGCCCTAGCCCGGCTGCCGATCGACAGAACTTCACCAATTCTGAACGGACCTCTCTTGAGTGACCTATTGTCCTGACTGGAATCCCACAGGAATGCTACATGGAGTAAGAGAACGATCGGGCGCTGGAGGAGGGAGTCGAAGAACTGTCCGTATGGTCCGGTCCGGGTAAGATTAAGTAGGGTGTTTTTACGCCTGATTGGTAGGGTGGCTCTGTCCACCTGATTGATTGATTGTTTGTATTGAAAACCGGTATTTGTATACTGGCATTGTTGGTATTGGTTATTGATTGATTGTTTGTATTGAAAACCGGTATTTGTATACTGGCATTGTTGGTATTGGTTCATTTAGCTTTGAAGGCTACTTGACATATTGGTTCTCTTTTGAGAACGAGACATTCTCTGTTTGCAAACAGCGGCGAATAGGAACGTCGTCCCTCTTTGCAGATAGAGAAGGGTAGGTAATGCAGACTTTTGTCCCCCGTTGTAATTCGTCATGCCTACTTTTCTCCCCACTGATTGTTTGAAGTCGATTAATAGTCGATTGTTGCTTGAAGTCGATTATAATTGATTGTTGTTTGAAGTCGATTAATAATCGATTGTTGCTCTTTGAGATCTTCCCTGTCCACAAACAGAGACGAATAGGAATATTCTGTTCCCTTTATGGATAGCGAAGGGCAGGTAATGCAGACATTTGTCCCCGTTGTAATCCGTCATGCCTGTTTTTCTCCCCACTGATTGGTTGGTTGCCTGGACATTGTTGTTCCAGGAATTGTTTCGTTTGAGGTATTTTCTATTTGCAAACAACGTGAAATAGAAACACTCTGTCTAGTCTTTGCAAGTAGAAAAGGGTAGGTTATGCCCCTTTGTGAATTCGTCAGTCCTACCCACTCCCCACTGGTTGGTGATTGTGGGGTAGCTCGCATGGTCCGCCCAGGAGACTACTCTTATGGAGGACATATGCTCTCTACTCATGGGCCATTTAATAGAAATAGACCGACTGGTCCGTCCAGGAGGCTACCCTAGTAAGTGGAAGTACATCGCTCGGTCTGTCCAGGATGATACCCTAATGAAGGAATATATGTTCCCCTTTTGATCGATAATCTCGTTCCACCCCGGACCATTTATTGGAGGGGACTCGTCTGGTCCGTCCAGATGTACCCCCCTAGTGAAAAGGACACATAAAAATATGAAGTGATCACCGTTCCCTACTAACAGAAAGCTTTAGCTCGAAACACGCTAAGGAAGAGAAAGAAAAATAAAAAGAAATCAGGCTAAGTCAGTAACCCCCTGATGAGCTTTTGACTTCACCAAAAATAAGAAACATTAGAAGTAGTTCGTAATAAGAAATGTAAAATGGCGAAAAGATTCGATATCAGAACATAGCCACGAGGTAGCTAGGCTTCACTGCCTGTTCCTGTTCCCAACATGTCTGCCTCATTGCCCGCCCCGCCCAAATAACGGTCACATGAAATAGAAACAACTCAATAGGTACCTACCCCCATTCCGGAAGCTCCCGAAGTGCAACAGGTCCGCGGTTACGCCCATCCGGAAGGCGAGGCCTGGAGGCACGAGGGACTCGCCTGCCCACGGTCAGGAGGAGATGAAGTTGGGCAGGCGGTCCAAAAGGGATGACAAGGACCTCTCCGTCTTCTCCCTTCTGCCGCCCTGCAGGCCGCGGGGAGAGAGGGGGCTGTCTTGCCTCGGCCACCGACCACCCCTCTCTCTCACCCGATCCGGCTTTTGCCAAAGGCCGACGCCAAGGCGAGAACGGCGGCGAATCAAGTAGTCCCGCCACATTTCAAATTCGCCGCATGCCATCGCCTGCTGGTCCTGAGCCGAAGCCAAGGCAAGAACGGCGGCAAATCAGATAGTCCCGCCAGATGCCAAATTCGCCGCCTGCCTGCATAGGTGCAGGCAGTCCCGCCACATTCCACGCTCCCTGGAGAGTTGAAGGTAGTCCCGCCACATGTCGCCAAGGGAAGGGGGGGGCTGTCTTGCCTCAGCCGCCGACCACCCCCCCCCCCATCATCAATGGCTGGCGCGGCCAATGTCGAAAACGATGGAGCCGGAGAACGGCGCGGGGTCGCTGGAAGGGGGAGGTGCCGCGAACGACCCTCCCCCACCTCCCTCCAGGTGGAGGCTTCCAGCGACACCCCAACACTCTTCGCTTAAAGAGGGTCAACATCAAAAAGAGGTCTTCTGCCCAGGACGGGCACACGCTCCATATCGCCTCTCCTCGACCTTGAAGATTCTATAAGAGCCGGGGGGCCCCCGACCCTCTGCATGGGTGCCCCCGCCCCCTTCACTGGGAACGACGACATCGGTGCTACTCCTGCCGGCACCAGACTCGGATCGGAAATGGCTAAGATGCCGCCACGGCACAGGCTTGTTCAGTTCCGGAGGAACACCAGAATGACCCGGTAGGAAAATTGTTGCCGCCCTTCCCACTCTTTGACTCATGGTCCATATTGTTAGACTGTTAACCACATAGCACGAGACTTTTTGAACTACCAACGGAAAGTTCTGAGCCAACCATGTGAGACTAGAGACACTCTGACTGTGCTGGAACTTGCCTGACCCCACCCAAAATGGCGCCGACACAAAATGTGATGTTTTTAATGAACTTTGTTGCACCCTGATCGCGCAAGCTTTTTGCCCCGAGATATATATAACGTTTGGATAATGAAAGTAGATATGAAGGATATTGAGTATGTGCTTGGACAATGAATTGACTTAAGGGTGGGTACTGTTTATGAGTTGGAAAATGAATTGGTGTAATTTAAGGTAATGAATGATTATTGGATGATGTATTTATGAATGTATTAAAGATGAATTACTGACATGCATCATGCTTGCTCTGTAGGGGAGTTTAATATGATTTTATTGCACTGCCGCACTTTATGCAATGAACTGCCACCAGCTTCGTTCTTCCCATGTACAGCTCCAATCTGCTCCGTGGCTAGCCCACCGGGTTGTAGGCCTGTATTTATGTGTCAACCCTCTTTATTAAAGGTATTTTGGAAGCGAAAGCATCGTTGTAGCGGATTGCATTAATGAGTTTTGAATGTATTACTACTATGAGCAACGAGAAAGTATGATGAAGGCTAAAGGTTAAAAAGGACCCGATATTTAGCAGCCACACTATGTGTGACAGGCAGCCGGAAAGGTGCTTTAGAAGCCCTAAAACGACACCACAGAAATGCCACCTGACCGCCACCCTTGTACCCGATGAAAAGGGGTTACGATCAAGTAGCTCATGTCGCACAGATCGTCAATGATTATCTGTCTGACCTTTCTGGTCCATCTGGGCTTAAACGCCGTGATGGTAGGGAAATGCACTACGTGAAAATAGGTCGAGTATGTGGTAGGTAAAGCGTTTCCGGACTACTGCACGTTGATGAGGTTTTGAATGTTGCCCCCCCACCCCTTCTTTTTCCTCCCTTCTGCAGGTCACGTCGGAACACTGGCTGATGTATGGATGGACGACGACCGAACCGCCGATGAGAGGGGGAGAAGGGGAATGTGAGCATGGTCCTTAGGACAAATAAAAGTTTTTAAAAGACGTAGACTTAAACATGACTGTTCCTCCTTAGAACATAGCAACGGGAGGATGGACTGACATAGAGACTGGACAAGTACTGAATGACAAAAACAAAATTGACTAGAAACGATGCGTTAAATGAAATGACTGGACGTTTTGACTAGGTAGGGAAAGGACAAAGAAAAATTGTACGGGTAAGGGTTGCCACGGCACCACCCGCCTAGGAAGTTAGAAATGCTGCCGATGTTCAAAATGCACTGCCCCCTTTCTCACACTCTTACAGATATAGCCAAGCTGTCCGACTGTTTTCCCGATCATTACTTGCCGTTGCCTCAGCCTGGAGAACTTCCCACCAAAGGAGGGAACAGAAAACGGTTTAAGATCCAACCATGGGTAACTAGCACGACCAGGTTAATTTCCGATCAACCAACCGAGGTGTGAGTATTGGTAATTGGGAACGCTCGCAGGTGTGACACACGAGAAGGAAAAGGGGGGAAGGGCAGAAAGAGCTAAGCACGTAGATAAATAGGATAGTGAAAGATACGTAGGATATATATAAAAACGGATGTTGTAGACTAACAATTGTTTTCTGTCTTGTTGTGAATGTCTTGTATATGTGTAATACATGTGCCGTCTTCCCTGTCCGAGTTTGTGTGTGTGTAACGTACGAATATATGTCTCCCCTCTGTCTATATCTGCATGATACCCGACCTTTGCTGTTCTGTGTTGTGAGCGCACTAAATGACCTATTTTCGTACACGTCTCTCTCTCTCTCTCTCCACCCTTTTTCTCTCTCTCTCTACATGTCATACGTGTACCGAATGGCTCGTTTAGATTGCGGACGACTCTCACTCTCTATGAGAGTCTCCCTATTTTCTCTCCCTCTTTTTGGTAAATTTGTGCCCCACAGGCACCAGTCTGATTTGATACATATTGAACACGAAGGTGTTCAGCGAAATTGACCGAAACTAAAATGACTGTATCTCGCCATGTTACTGCCTCTCCTTTCTGCAAAATGAATGAACTTGAATTGGCTGAGAAGGAAAGGACAGGTAAGACGGCTAAGGTCCCCCAATTTGGCCTTTTATAGGGGAACTATATGTCAATGGCATCCTAATTTTTATTGTTAGAAACAAGCGCCAAGGTCCAGATTGACCCCCAATGCCCAGATTGCCCCACCCCCTTTGCACCCAAGCACGAATGCCCGAAGCGTCCCCGCCCCACTTGATCGACCCCAGCTACTGTCCCCGATATATATATATATCTGATGACCATGAGTAACTGCCGCCCCTCGAGAAAAACATGTTTGACTCTGTCTTTCAATGATTGCACCCCCGCTTTGTTTTAAAGAGTTAGCCAGCTCTAAAGGGAAATGTAAGACTGTTAAGGCTCGAATTAGAAGGACGAGTCTCTCCTGAATGTTGTCAATCTTGGGGTTTTTGTTGAAATACGCAGGTGATAAGAGTCCGACCTCTGTCCATATATGTCATGAACGAACGCCGATTAGACTTGGTGCGAACGCAGTAGAAATACCCACCTACTTACTTCATGGTAATAGACTTCTGACTATGACCAATGAGCATAACGCCAGGTGCTAGGATTGCGAGTGGAATTCTTATGTAAAAATCTCTTCTCCTGCCAGTTCTCTAAAACTTGTTTTTACCCATTTAAAGATACTCAATCACCGGAGGAGAAGGGCCGGACGTGACGCACAGCGTGGCTGCAGATCATGAGACACATGCGACCTCAACCAAAGGTGGAGCCGCAGGACAACAAGAAACGGGACGAGGCAGCACTCTCAAAGGCGGTAAAAGAAAGAATGAAGGGCTGTCCTGAAGCTCTCTGTCCGCCAACCCACGTGTGCCTGGAGCCTCCGTCCCTCTTTTCAAGCCCGATTGATGGGCCTGCTTGCTTGTTACCCATTGCTCCCTTGGTCCCTTTGGTGTGTCCCGGGAAAATCTGCCCCCACTCCGCCCTCTCACTCCCATCGACTAACGAAACAGCACACCCTCTTTTCCATGCGACTCTCTGCTAAAAGGAAGAACAGCATCTAGATGGAAATGGGGTTACACCACGGAAATATAGGTGCCAAGCTTAAGGCGCCACTCAAAGGATTGGTTAGGGAACAGGACTGTGGTCTAACAGCAGAGGACTGACCGCACCCTGCAACGCGTAAGGATAGAACCGAGCTGGACCTATAGCTCCACCGCGGGTGCTCAACAGCGCCAACGAAAGGACACGGACTAGAGCCTACCAGTGATGGCTCACTGATAAAAGACACTGTGACGAAGAGATCTTGCGTATTGAACTGAATTCCTCCCTTGACTGCTTGGTCAAAATGTTCATTGGTCACATTTTTAAGTCAGAAACATTTATGCTATGTAGTGATTTGAAATGATAGGAACTCGACAAATGCCATCCCCTATGTGCTGCGTTCTGCCAAATACATCAACTGTCCATGATTGTATGACATATGTTAGTATTGACAAATGCAAATTCTTCGATCGCACCTGTTTATATGTACCTTCATCGACTGCAAAAATGAACTTTGCTATGTAAAAAGGGGCGACTGTAGAAAATAAGAAGTATTGATGTACATAGGCAACGTTCATTTCCCTTTTCCCACTCCCCTCCCTGCACGCACCGTGAAATAATGTAACGCATTGACTGCATCCCTCAGCCCGCAAAGGCCTGTACCCATGTGTACATGATAGCCATTTTAGGCACCTTGGCCTCTTGCCCACTCATTAGAATCACTGGCTTCCCTCCTGCGCGCATTTGAGCACACCCCCCCCCTCTCTCACTCTCACATACATAGACCATGAAACCCAGCACTCTGCGCGACCCTGCTATGAAAGGCAACTCTCCTGCTTGACCCAGGCACCACCCCCCCCCCATTTCCCTCTTGAAGAGGCACCCTTCGCCTCAGCTGACATAGCCCCCCCAGTTGTATCTGACTGCCCCTGTTCTCTCATATACAGGTCATAAGATCTCTCTCTCTCTCTCTCTTTCTCTCTCTCTGCGCGACTCTGGCCCTGCATGCACCCTGACCCCCCCCTCCTTCTCCTCATATGAGCAAGTCATAAACCCTCTTCTTCCGCAAAGCCCTGTCCTTGAGAATCACGGCCGCGCCTGACCAGCACCTCCTTCCCTTCCATGAATGCCCCTCTATTGACGAGCCCTCCCTCCGCGCTCGATTGTCCACGCAGGCATGAATACCACTCCTTTGATGACCCCTTCCCCCGAGTTCGGCTGACCACACATGTCCGAGGCCATCGCCTAAGCCAGGAGATACCATTTACTGCCCTTATTGTATGCCTAGCCACCCCACCCCCTGGGCCATGATCAGGCGCACACATCCTACGACACACTCAGCTGCACGATCGCCCTTCCCTCTTATCAGCAGGTCAAGGGTCCCCATTGTGAACGTATGTGGAGTAGGATCATCACGAGGATTATAGGAATGTTTTCCTTTTGCGACACACTGACCTGATTGTATCATCAAATGTTCTGCAAATGTATAAAAGCCAGAGTCTCACGCTCACTTGTTAGAGCACCTCCCGAAAGACACTGTGTTTCGTGTCCGAAATGACTGGCTCTCCTCATGAGAAATAAACTCTGTTCTTGATTCCTGCTCCCAGCGCCCGTCTCTTTATTTTGGTAACTATTCAGAATGGGAACTAAGAGGCGGTTTGCGCCAGCAGCCTGGGCATCGATAGAATTATGGGCTCACCTTCAACACCTCCTCTGAGAGGGAC